>NC_085987.1:29425589-29735094 GCF_910591565.1 Cydia splendana
CTGTATGTTCGCCATGTACAACTAACCTTCGCCATGTTAAACTCAAAAACTACAGGACCCCTATTCGACAAGCGACGTTTGACGTATCGTGTTGATCTCCCGTTTATGTGGGAAAAATCATAAGTTCTCGAATACGTACAATGTAAAAATTTGACATTAGCAATTCACAGTTAGGTGACAACCAAACCAAACCGAAGTTTGGTTCACCCAGAATTCAGAGTTGAGAGTTTTGGTTGTACCAAATGATACTATCCACAGTTGATCGATGATACTATCCACAAATGATACTATCCACATATGATGAGTTATCCAACATCATGCAACAAATTAACTGTTGATTTGACGTGGCTGCATGTCGGTGCGGTGTAGTTGTACATGTCGAATTTGGCCCTTGAACGGATTTTCATGCGGTTTTCGCCTATCACTAGAGTGATTCCTGAGGAAGGTTTAGGTAATCTCGTATCAAAAAGTTAAAGAGCTGGCGCAAGATAGGGAGAGCTGAAAGATACTCCAACTGATTAACAGTCCCCCGGACGGTATCGTCATGTCAGTTGTTCGGATTAACTGTCAAAATCTGACTGAAATGAGACTGTTAATCAGTGGGCCCCTTTAAGTTAATGATGATGATGTGCGAGTAAGCCGGGGCGGGTTGCTAGTATTTTATAATATCCTATTTACCTATACAGTGTGTAAATTCAATACGGGCAATAAACCAAACGAGACAGAATTTACCCGCGACGGTAGCGGTGGGTAAAATTTCAGATTCTGTCAATTTACCCCATTTCACACACAAGCGCACTTCACGCACACTACCTCACTTTACTGGGACAGGTCAGTGACCCATCATGTTTTTTTAAGATTGGACTTTTAGTTTAGTATTGACCACTAGCCTCCTTTGAGGGTAAAAGCGTTCCATTGAAAGATGAAAGAGAAACAATGCATTTAATCTTGCTTTCCTTGTCTGTTCATGTCACACGTGACGTACCTAATTAATTCATTTGATTGTTGACTGTTTTACTACCTAATATTGCTTTGTCGAGATACGCGTTTTGTACAATTAAAGCGAGAATTCAAGCGAATAAAACAAGAATGTCATTAAGTTAGATGTAAAATGTTATTTACTACTCTATATGGTTTTTCATAAGGTGCAAAATCCATTCAATGGGAATTTAAATAAATAAAGTTTCGGCAGGGTGGCAATTCCATTTTGGCGGATAAAGCGAAACAGAATAGTTCTATCGAACCTGCTTACAAATTTTCACGAGAATCAGTTTTGAAATGTGATCTGCAAAGGAAAACATACAAAAGTATTTTTGCCCAAGCTGAAACGGAGACCTTTGCTAACGCTCGGTCAATGATGGTTTAGGTACACCTATAAAAAATGGTTGTCCCTGCTGTAATTTTAATATCTTTATATTTCAACCGGTATAGTTTTACCTTTAAAAATAATCGGTATCGCTAAACAATAGCGGTACATACCTTACTACTTATACGTTCACGAAATCGGTATCTGCATAACTTGATTGTTAGTAAACTAACCTGGAAAATAATCTCAAAATAACCGAAACATTTATGTACAGTCACCTACAATAATATGTTACGTCATTAGCGCCAACTTTGCCTCCACGGAAACTTTGCCCAAAACGACAATCATAAACAAATTCGTTAATGTAGAAACATTTATAATAGTTATGGCCACCCTGCTATTTTTAGTAGAAAATAGGTTATATTTCTGACAAAACTATATACCAAACTTGTGCATAACTTGACTTGGGAATTTTCAGCGAGTTGTCTAATATGTAGGGTATATTTCGGCGGCCAAAAAATTTATAAATAATGAATACAAGTAGAAAAAATTGAGAACCCTTTGACAAATATTTCCGGGTTTGAGTTATTAACACATGAAGCATAGATTATGTCTATTGAGATTTAAACTAAAAAGGCCTAAATACACAAAAGTTTTAGCGATGGGCAAAGTAATCCGGTAATTTGGCATCCATACCAACATTGCCCACCACCAAAAACGGATTAGGGTTGTCACTTTCATCTAATTTACCCAACTTCGCAAGTAAAAGAAGGTTATGTTTGTACACTAAAGTAAGTTTATAAATATATACTGTATTTAATTTGTCTTATTATCCTTTATTTAGATGTTTTATCGGTTAACGAATGAAAAACACAGCAAAAATCATATTATTGGCCATTAAACTATTGTAACAGATTTTCTCAAAAGTGACAACCCTAGCCTTTGTAAAATGCTTAGGCGAGCCTTATTTGGAAATGGGCAAAAACGGGTAGGCAACATTGCCCAGCAAATTTATTTAAAAGTTTTTACACTTATCGCTAAGTTATTAACAGGGAATGATAGGATTGCCCAACACCTTTAAGTGATCCTTAGACATCATCATCATACGAGCTGTATTTGAATACCAAATTGACGTGGGCAATGTTGGCGAAAACCCCGGATATCTTTGCCCGCCCTCTAAATCGCAAAAAAAAATGGGTAAAAACACGATAAAAAATTTTTTCTTCAAATAAACTGATGCGTTTGATCACAATGGACGTGCTGAGAAAAAAAGTCATATGATGTGATATTTTTTTTGAGAAATTCGTGTTTTTTCAAAAAAAGCGGGCAAAGTTGGTGATAATGACGGTACCTACTCTTCGAAGGCCGCAAAAATATGTGACATAGTTTTACAAATAAGATCGTGTCAAATATTTTTGCGGCCTTCGTTGTGTAACATAAATTGCAGGTGACTGTACATTTGGAATACAGTAGAGTCCGGTTAGTACGACTTCGCATATAACAACCAATCGCTTATAGCGACGTAATTATAGGCACTTGGTTGGTTTTAGTACAAGCTACTATGAAAGTACAACCGTTTATTACGACTCCGCTTATAACGACCAACAGCTTTTAACGACGGAAATTGACACAAAATCCGTCCGTCAAGTCCGGTTACAACGACGAGCGACGTAGTTTTTACAAATAAATTGTTGGTAAGAAGCTTACTCCGTCCCGCGCACCCAACTCCCTCGCCCCTTTGCCTATACGCAGTAAGATGAAATCGTCATCTGACTTTACGTAATCTTGCAAACTAAATAAAACCCAATTCCCAATATTCAATTGAGCTTAAACCTCACGTACATAATTATGTATGTAAGTTGGATGACAATGCAGTATTTTGGTAACTTCGAGCTGATCTGATGCTGGACACAGGAGGTGGCCATAAGAACTGTGTCATAAACAGACATCGTACATTTTCCAGCATTTTTGGTGCAGCAGAGTGGTGTTAACGGAATTAGTATAGATCTGAAATGGTAAATTAAGGTTAATATTAACGTAATTAACGCTAATTAATCATTAGGGTTGAAATTATTTATACCAATTCCGTTAACACCACTCCGCTGCACCAAAAATGCTGGAAAATGTACGATCACTGGTCATAAAACAACGCATCCTAATTGAGTTTGGGTTGAAATGTTTGACAAAAAAACTTATTTAATATTTGATTGTCGATGTACGATTGTCATCTTGATTAGATTCCTTTTTATTTTACGGGATTCGAGTAATTTGCGGATGATTGAGTGAGTACGCGTGTGTGTGGCTTCTTCTAAGTCTAACTAAACACACAATTCTATGCATTTAAGACAAAGTGTTGAAATATAAAAGTGTTGTAAATAAATATTTTAATGGAATTGTTTTTTTTCTTTGATTGTTGCATAAGTATTAATAAATACAAAATTATGTAATTATTTTGATTAAAAAAATATTAATATTGGCAGTTCGTTTAGTACGACGTCCGGTTAGTACGACCTAATATCACCGGTCCCTTGGGCGTCGTTATAACCGGACTCTACTGTAATTATTTTATTTAGCTTCAACGAAAGTTTCAAGTTTAGTACGAAAATACTTCGATATGCAATATGCACAAAATGTAGACCTAATCGAAATAAAACATTGCTTTTTATAGTAAATTTATAAAACATTCGATACATAGGTAAACATAACAATAACCAGGCCACAGCGGTATTGGCCTGTAAGCTTCATATCGGTCTCCAAAGCCGCAAAAACTCGCTAGTACTTAGTGCTGGTCTAGCCGTTATTTTTTCTTGAAGATTTTCAGAGAACAGCACGTACACGCAATATACATATAGACGGAACGAACGGCATAATCATAATCATTTATTCGTCGCAATCCATGGTATTACAGATCTAGGTACAAGACTTTCAGGTATTACTTATACTGCTTATACGAATTACATAACGCTTCCTGTTAATAGGCAATATTTTAAGATAAAAGTTCTATAATATAATACAAGATTACAATTGTCATCAAAATTCATTGACGTACAGAAGTCAAATACGTTTTTAAAATGACGCAAAATGAATACCAGCATAATGAAAATTAATCCCAATCAGTAAAGATGAGTTTTTAAACTTTTTTCATTTTAAGTGAGTTTTGAAGGAACATAATACTTAAATTCGACTGTAATCGTATTGTTTTAAGATAGTTTACTGCGGTTTTCAACCTTTATGACCCGTAAATAACAGCAAATCAAATTTAAACGAGACGCGAGATGATATTTATGTACCCTATTTTTTGAAATACAATTTATCTACTGGTCTACTTTCTCGTGTGCGTATATGATTTAATGTCAATATAATTGTCAAACGCAAGCAAATCAAGCTGTCATTTTCATTTAAAGAAGCATACGTGTGCTCCGGTGCAGCCCCAGCGGGCATCTGACTTGAAGAAGAATTTTGAGTGATGTCGTCAATGTATGGAAATTGTTTGAAAGTTTACATTTGAGATTGAATTTCTGTGTTGTCTTTGTGAGTAAAAATATAAATCGATAATAAATTGGTAGTTGAATTATTTAGCTTTCAAAATCACACAATAATTCAATTACTGTCAAAGACAAAATTGTTTTGCTTCTTTCTCAAACGGAACTCCATATTTTGATTTTTTGATACTTTTAGTGTCGATTTGTAGAGAATAACAGCAAATTAAAAATATAATGGCATGAAGAGTCGGTACACGGTTTCTTCGTGAACAAATTTACGTGTAATTTAATGCAATTATTAAACATTTATTGAACAAATTATGGTCACAAAGTGAGGTCTAAATCGAAAACGTCGTATACCGGCCCCTTAAGAAGGTTTTTTTACGGTACACTTAATTATCCAGTAATTTATTTTTGAAAATTTACCGAGCAGCAATGTACTTCCACTGGTTAATATTTTCATTGTATTTCTACGAGTAAGCAAAAGTTATCTCAATATACTTCTTAACATGTCCTATGCTAACCACCTTAAAAGGTTTGCCCGATTTGAATTTACACACTGATAATAATAACAATGATTGGCGTATGGATGTGACGACCCCATCGCCCACTGGTTTTATGGCTCCTCTACACGATGGGCCAGCGCCGGCCACTCCAAGGGACGCAGCCATGCGGTAGAATGAGATAGCAATATCACTTGCTCCCTCTAAGGGCTTGTGCACAAATCACGCGAGGTTCGATAGGGGGAGGGGGGTCACGAAAAAATCTCGATAGATCACGTTATAGTGAGCGAAACTAAAAAAAAAAACCTACCACATGAGTAGATACTTTTTCTCGGTCTCGTTAAACATAAATTTTCACTCTGCACTTCAAAATAGCGAGTCTATTTAACGAAAATAGAAAAATAAACAAGATTTTCTATATAATACTATTTCTCTTAAAATTAGGTCGAATGAAAAAAATTCAAAAAAATACACGTGAGTTTGCGTGGGGGGAGGGGGGATAGCCAATAAGCTCACCAAATATCACCAAGGGGGAGGGGGGGTCAAAAAGTAGCCGAAAACACCTCGCGTGATTTGTGCACAACCCCTAACGCATAAATGCGTCCCTTGGAGTGGCCGGCGCTGGCCCATCGTATAGAGGAGCCTTTATCAGTGCAATCAGTCAACGTAGGGCAGCTTGTGGTGAGCTGTTGGGGATTAGCGACCTCACGTCCCCGAGTGCTCCTGGGGAGTTCTGTTATCCGCAAGGTGCAACCCACCCTGTTGGTGCGACAGTATTCTCTGCCTTTGGGTGCCTTAGCCGGCGGGCCAGAGTGGAGTCGTTAGAGCTATAAGCTCCAGGGGTGGAAGTGAAATATGCATAAGACGCGAATTGGCACAGTGGCTGTTAACAGCCACTGGGTAGAAAGCGGCGCACACCTCTCGACATCCCCGAGCCGCTCACACCGATGTTGCCCTTGAGCCATCGTAGATATCGCTTTTTGTGGGGGCTATCCGGCGAGTCACCGTCTGCCGGAAATAAAATTGCACATCGTTTTATTAGGCAGGCGTCCGGTTTTTTATCCCATAGCTCAGTACTTAGTCCATCGCTTTTACCCAATAACCTAGTTCATTTTAGATCCCATCAACTCTCAATAGTCCTTACACCCTGGCGGGTGCTGTCTCTGCGTGCGTCCCATGACACGGGCAAGGGCAGCATCCGCTCGGTGTACCCCTTACATTTCATTAAAGTGTCAAAAGGGCCTCTACGTGTTGGCTTCGGCTCCGCGCACGCCTCCCAAAGGTCCGGCACACCATTCTTCCGCGATGGGAAAGACATACAATTATTTATACTTTATGTATATTTTTTTATTTTAACTATACTCAGTAGCGGCTCAAGATACACAGATATTAGAAATTTCATTAAAATTATAGTTTTAGTAGAATGGCTCCGACACGAAACTATAGAAACCTAAGGATTCCGTTTAAGCTATTTTGGTTACGGAAACCTAAAAATACGTCAGAAACACTTTACTCGTACTTCATTGGGTTGTTATAACACACATAATTTATCTTCGCGTATTTAGGTACCTACTTGTATGAAATTATAATCAACTATCTAAAAACCTATTATGAGATTAACCTACCTACACTTAAATCTAATGACGATGAATGTAGACATGAAACAGATGCACCAAAGGTGATCGGCAAATCACCAAGGCGCGTACATAGATGGCTAATAAATGCCCCAGGCACACTGGCAGAGGCAGCGCAGAGCCGGATAATCGCCGGTTTATAGCCGCCCATGTGCGCTTGCGCCCGTTTCTGAGAAGCCCGAGCACTCCCTTACGACCGTCGTAAAAGCTGCGGTAACATGTGCAATGGCAGCGCGCATCGGCGATCGAAGGGATTGGCTCTGACGATCTGCGCTGCATGCTGATGTTCAGAAAAGCCATTGAAGAGAACAGTTTTCAGCTCTTTTTTCGGACTTTCTTATATCATCTTTCTATTGTATAATCACGGGCTAGGTATTTTTGAAGGGAAGGAAAGCGGTCGCAATCTATATCCGTCGGATTACTGCACGTGTAGAAATATAGAAGTTTCACAGCGTAATGGGTTAAAGTAGGGTTGATTCAATCTATCAATTTGAACAATATTTACAGTGGTAATATTGGTTTATTTATGTCCATCAAAACATCATACAAATAATAATATATACTAGTAAATCCCAGCATTTTACAAATTTACAAAAACTGAATCGGCAAAAACAATCTATAGGTAGGTTATATCAAACATAAAATTTCACGAGAATCGGTTGAGAAATGCGACCTGTAATGGAGAAGAGGAAAGTATGTTCATTGCCGTCGTGCTTTTTAGGGTTCCGTACCCAAAGGGTAAAAACGGGACTCTATTACTATTACCGAAACTACTGAACCAATTAAGGTGAAATACATATGTAAGTTTGTGACCCAAAGACGGACATGTAACGTAAATAAACTGTTGGGGGGTAAATGAGAAATTATAAAAGAAAGTTTAGCAAAATATATCGTGTTATATATCAAATAAAAGATAATATACTTTTTTTATAAATTTTAAAGTAAAAAGTTTAGAAGTAATTTAATAAACTATGCAAAAAATGACCACCCCCCCCCCCCCCCCTTTATCTCCGAAACGAATGGGTCTAAAATTTTGAAAAAAATACACAAAATAGATCATTACCTACCTATACATGTCAGGAAAACCTATTAGAAATGTGCAGTCAAGCGTGAGTCGGACTTAATTACTTAGTTTTTGATCCGACCCCTACGGGTTTTTAAAGACAAATTAACTCACGTTTCACTTAAAAAATACTTTGTTAAAAATTGTGTAATGGACTTACGGAACCCTTGGAACGCGAGTCCGACTCGCACTTGGCCAGTTTTTTAAGAACAAATTCAATATATTTCGAACTGCCATAGCATGCAGGCGTGGGATTCGGACTAATTCGATCCTGCAACCCCAACCCCTCAACAACTAATCCCCGTCAGTATAGTTTCCCGACCCGTCAAACCCCCAACCCCTGACTCCTCAACTCCCAACCTCTGGACCCTTCAGTCCCCGACCCATCAGCTCACCGTCTCTTCAACCCACCAGCCCCTCAAGCCCTGACCCGTCAAGCTCAAACCCGTCAACCCACAACTTCAGACCTCTCAAGCACCAACCTTTGTCTTCATTTCCCACACCTACTCCTCACCTCTTTACGGCTGGATTCGGAAAATGTATTAGATTTCTACTAGACTTCAACAAGTTACGATACGGATAATTTAAAGATATTTGTAAGATAGATATGTCAAATTTGACGTTTCCGGGATTCTAGAGGTCCTCTTGAACGATTTCGACAAGTTATGACTTAGATATCCAAGTCACATCTAGTCGATATCTAATGTAGATCTAGTTGATCTCTAAATCGTCTCAAGATCTTGTGATTATCTCGAAATCCGAATAGGCCTGTTAGTCTCCACTACTACCTACATCCAAGATCATACTATGATGATACATGATACCTAATACACCCACTGTCTCACTTATGTAGGGAACTTCCACATATCATCTAGGTGGTTTCCTAGAGGAAATGCTTGAGTTGTGTAAGAAAACACACAAACCACCTGTAGCCTCAATTTTTCCGGGACCCCATAATCAGATAAAAAATACTACTAAAATAACCAAACTAATATGGGAACACCTTGCATGTAAAGCTCCTTTCAAACCAAAAATATTTATTCAAATCGGATCACAGAGCTCGGAATAATCGCCATCTAGTAGAAAAATTAATAGGTTGCAGCCAAATAAGAATAACTAGTCAGCTTCCTTTTTCAGGCGAACTTTATTATTTACCATGATAAAAACATCCTAAACAGATGTGGTCTAGCCGTATGGGACTTATGCCATTTTCCTTTTTTCCCCTCAAGGAAACCTCCTTTTCTTTATTTCAAAGAATAAATTCGTTTACTATATGTACCTATGCGCATTTCTACCGGTAAAGGTTCTACATGGTTCGTACATAAGTCGAACGGTTAAAAGGAAATATAGAAACACGCAGAAAGAGCTTTTATAAGTAATATAATACTGATTTTAAAGTCCAATAGGTACGTGTATGTGCTTCTTATGCAATATGTGATTTAGGTATTTAATTATTTATGTTAATGAGTGCATCAGAAAATTATCCAGATAGTTAACTACAAAAACAAGTATTTGATGGGTCGCCTTCTTTGAGAACATCTTGGTTAATTTTATTTTGGACGCCGAAATCGGCGAATAATGACACTATGTTCGATAATATTTTTTAGAGTACCTACTTAAAACGATGTGATGTATTAGAGTTGAGTAGGTATAACTACGTGGTGCTGCGTACGTCGCGCCGCGCCGCGCCGCTCATGCCGGCGAGCGTAGTGGGTATGATCTGTTTACATGAACGCCCGTTTGTTCCAAGCGTTTGATCTTTATAAATGCAATAGGTATTTCGAGAATAACGTCGACGGCGAGTTACTGTAACGCACGTTCGCTTTAATAAAAAAAATCAAGAATGATTTTAAGAAAGACAACCTTGATGTTTTGTTTATTCGTTCATAGGTGCTCCGTTTATGAGCATTTTTGATTAGACATCTGACGTCTGTTTAAAAAACGAATTTTGTGATTCACCATTGCTCTAGAAGTGCGATAGGCAGTGAACGGAAATATAGGTTCCTTTTCATCAGTTTACGTCACATTTAAATTTAATTGCGTGTAGGGCCGAAAGTCGTGGAAATTATATTTCATGATTTAATTTTCACTTAATACAGCCATAATAAGAAGGTATTAACTAACTATACCTTAGCCAAATAAAACTTCTTAAATGTAAGTCGATGTGATTTTTTTTACCATGTAAGTAAATGAACTGTTTTGTCTTCAAAGCCCGTTCCTAACGCTAGGTACATTTTCTACGGTTCTCTCAATATATTTATCTATGAAAGTAGTAGTAGGTAGTAGAATTATGATTATTTTTGTCTCAACTGCACTTGATGTAAACAAAAAAAGTTAATTCTGTCTCATTCTACCTCTTTTTAATGTCAGTTTAAATATAGAACTGGTTAAAATTAACTCAGTAATTGACACTGAGATCGATCCATTTGCCGCAATGTGTGCGGTCTGGGTGGATGCAGTCGGTCCGTTACAGGCATTGGATCCCCAGGTTAAACTGGGTTATTAAAAACACTAAAAAAATCCTAATGCGTGAAAACGCTATATGCGCAACGCTGCAAAAAATGTTCACCCTTTTACAACCCTGATCCCTTGTTTACACAACCAGTTTTTATGAAACCGATTTGCGTATGGTGCTGTATAACACATTTTTTAAATAATTTAGGTGTGTACATGTTGTTGCTGATGTTGTTTTGACGTTAATTTTTTTTTAAACTACGATTTTTTAAATCCGAGTGTCTGGTGTCTGGTGGTCATTATATATAAGTATATATAATGACAGTCACTAAAGGAGATCATAGGCTATTTGTCCCGCCATGAAAACGAACGTCGGTATACAATATATAGGTAACTCAAAAGAATAGTTATAATTTCTAGATTAGAATGGTGATAACCGAATCGCAAAATATCTATAATGAAAATAAGTACCTATTGAGAAATTGTAAAATAAAAAAATTAATCTGAAAAGAATCTATTTTAAATCTGTAAACCCGACAGCTAAAATGATCTAAATTCATTATATTATGAAATTATACATTAAGTTATCACTACACTTTTTAAAACAAAGTCCCCCGTCGCGTCTGTCTGTTTATGTGTATGTATGTTCGCGATAAACTGAAAAACTACTGAAAGGATTTTCTTGAGGTTTTCACCTACTTACTTCTCCCAGTCTTCTTTTGTTGAAAAAGTATTTTTAGATGGTCTTTAACTCATCGATACCGTATTACCGGAGTGTTATCGATGGAATAGGAAAGTCTAGGTATTATTTATTACCTCCTACCCCCTAATGTATTTTTTTTTTCAATACTAGGCCGTTGTATTTAGTCTTACGGTAGTTTTAATGCAACACTTATAGGGAGTCTAAATACTTCATTATTTTTAAAAGTTGTAGAACAAAAGTGTCACCGTTTGAGGAGTACAATCTATGTTTTAATTATTTGCTCGTGTTACAGGCCACACCGTGTATACTTTCATCAAAATGAAAATTGTAGTAATTAGGCCGGCAGTTTTTATTTTAATGCGTGCTTTATACTCTTTCTGATGTCGTGTACATATTTTCATCAGCCTAGGATCACCCTTAAACGCAATCTGCTCATTATCCCGAAGCTCTTTATTGTATGGCAGCCTTTTTCCTCAGAGTTCTTGTATACAATTGTTGAGGTACCCATCGATATTAAAGTCTTTTGCGCATAAATATCCATGCAAAATTATTTTACTGCTCTCATAACTCCTAACTCCTAAGAATATTGAGGGATGTCAGAATCTGCCGATTTATCAGTATTTTTCAGCAGAGATAATTTTTACACAACTATGCATTTATAAATTTCATAGAGTTATATAACTCTGCAACGATTTTGACACAGTCTGTGCAAATGTTATGTTAATAGTATACACAGGGTGTAATCGTTAAGTGTAGCCAGGCGATAATTCCGTAAATATAACAGATAGGTAACAGAAAACTAAAAAATGATATCGAAAGTGCGTTACCCAATGAGTAAAATTACATTAATAACTTTTTAAAATAAAAGCTGAAATATCCCAAACATTAACTTCAAACCCTCCCATACATTTAGTACGACGACTCACCCCTCAAAGAACGTCGGTGTCGTAAGAGATAAAACTGCTTGAGATTCATTATTTGCGATCATAAACTGTAATAAAATAATAAAACTACTTACCTAATAATAAATAATCTAACGTTTATTTTTTAAGGAAGTACATTTTTTGTTTACAGTTAAGTAGTTGCTCGAAGTGACGCCCTTCTTGTGCGATACATTGACGGGCCCTCTTAAATGTTTCTACATGAACTTTTCTTAAAATTTGCGGTGTAATTAAAAATTAAATGATAGATTTATTATTTCATAAACGGTCGTTTTATTATTTTATTACTCATTGGGTAATGCACTTTCGATATCAATTTGAAGTTTTCTGATATCTGTTATATTTACGGGAGTATCGCCTAACTACACTTAACGATTACACCCTGAATATACCGTCATAATTTCATAGATGTTTGACGTTTAAAAAAAGTCTTGCATAGTCTGGTCTGCAGCGATTTTGATTAGCCCAGGCTCTGGGCTATCAAAATCGCTGCGGACTTATCTTCGTAACTGTACCTCTTTCTGTTACATGGCCTCTATATGGCCTTTTTTAAAAACTTACAGTGTTGTCTGTGTATAATAAAAATAATAATTAGATACCATTCTGGACATCATCCGCATCAAAAAAATAACAAGCAGAAATCGTGAATTTTGCATAGTTTTCGTTGAAATATAGTCGAGTAGATAAATGTATAATTGGTCTTCGTAGGTAATATTTAATAATGAAACTTAATTGATCTTTTTAATTTAAATATGCAACGAGAATGAAACAAAATTTACGATTAGACTCGTAAATTTTGTATCATTTTATTTTGTAAAATTTGTGCGGAAAGAGAAGAGTCGTGAAAAGTATGGGTTCCCTTACATTCCACGACTCTTCTCTTTCCGCACAGACTCTAGAGTCGGACCAAAAAAAGTCTGCAGCGGATTTGATAGTCCACGCAGTGCAAGTGTCATTATACGTCATAATTTCATAGAAGTTTGACGTTTAATATAACAATTGCACTGCGTGGGCTATCAAATCCGCTGCAGACTATTCTTGGTCTGACTCTATTATATTATGTACTTATAGACAATAAATACTCATTAGATGTTTACGATTGTCACATAACTGTTTTCCTTGATTTAGGGTGGATCGGAGGCGCAATACCAGATTATCAACGAATGGGCACTTCGTGTGTAACCTGATAATGTAGATTACGTACATTATTACTTTGTATCAGGTACAGAGAAATACACATACCTATATAGTATTACGAAATTAAAGGCGAATTCATGTTATTAAATGTGTTTCTCAAATTAACGTGTGAAATTTTAATACCTATTTGGGTGCAATCATAACCCTGACAATAAAGTTTATTTATTTGTGACGTCCCACGGTCAAAGGTACCTTATGGCGGGTATGGAGTTATGCATACCCCAGTAATCTACAATAAATAAGCTATCGATAACACAAAAGATCAACCTTCTAGGTTGCGTAGTTACAGAGATATGATTTTTTGAAAATAATGTTGTGAAATGAGCAACTTTACGATAGAGAAGTTTTAAGTTTAGCCGCCTAAAAAACTATGTTCCTGAAGTAAGTTACATAGTTGACTACAAATAATAATGCCTTATATATCTGAGATTAAAAAAATATTGCGACTTGTTCTGTAATGCAAATAGAAACTTTTGATATCGACTGATTTATGTGTATACTAACCAATCTCTTGAAAATAAAGTTTTATTTCATTTTCACGATTGATTGCAATGAGCTCTCAAGATTTAAATTTTATCTATTAGAAAACGACACTGACAGACAGTTTAAGCAAAAAACAATACCGATTTAGAGGTGAAAATGTATTTTCTGACTTTTTCATATAAAATCACAAAATTGAATATTTTTACTTTTAATGTGACACACAATCAATTTTTCTGAGCATATATGAAAGAAATTCTGTCATTCAAATGAAATAAATCCTAAAACCCTAACTAAATACTATATTTAACCCCTTATGCCACTTTAAACTTACATAACAATAACAGTATTTGCTCCATACATTTACGAAAAGGTACCTTATGGAAATAAATCTAATAATACATCACTACAAAATATCAATCATATTATAGTTTATCTTTTATGAATAGAAAATATTAATTTACATTAAACTGCCCCCAATTTAATTAGTTCTTCGTCATAATAATCTTAAAAAAGACCAATAATTTGTATGTAATGAAAAGGTACCTTGTGGTCAAGTTACATGATGAGGCATGATGATGATGGAACAGTTAGGATAAACTAATAATATTTTGGGGTTAAGATGGTATAAATCGTCTATTTCTTATCAATAATATATTTCGGTTGCTATTGAAGATAAGCGGCATTGAGGTTCAATGACCTCAGATATTCCATAAGGTAATGCGTCGGGTATTGGCATTTTTCAGCAAACCAATGGCTGATTTACTGCATGCGACCAAACCAAATGAATATTATTCTAGTTAAGAAAGACTTGACGAGAGTAACTTTGGTATAATAGCAGTCTACTTGGATTTGTGATGTCGGTCTATGTACGGTTATAATATTTGCGAGGCGCCCCAACCAGAACTGAAATTATCAAATTAGTTTTGCAGAATGCTAATACAGTTCTCTACCAAACTTCTTTTCCCGTATTGACTAGTTTTTTTGGGAATTTTCAATCTTTTTTCCATAAGGTACCTTTTCTACTAAACTCTGAGACGACATTACTAGGCTTATAACTAACTTATAACAAAAATAAAAACAGCTAAACAAACGTTACGCATTAAGGTTTCAGATCACACAATAAAAAAAAATGAGCATTTTTTCACCTCTTTACAAAACATTTAATATCTCCGAAACTAGAAACCCTCATAAGGTACCTTTTCCCGTGGAACGTCACATTTAAGATAAATCCAATTACTCGTCACACGCTCAATTTGATATATGCATATTATTGTTTGTTTCATATTCTGGAATATTGCGTCCCCGTGAATCCTTAATGCGAATTCTGACGTCACCCGATGTTCGGTGAACCTGCCAACTCAGAATCCGTTTTAACATTTAATGATCGCTCATTGAGCACAAGCGAAAATAATTGTATGTATATCATTAACGCCTGTAATTTCTTGTACCGATTTAAAAAGTTTGTTGGCAGATTTCCGGCATTCAGGATTCACAGTGTTTTATTGCTGGCGAAATTATTTATGCGATAATCATAATATAAAAAAAACTAACGTGTAACAAGGTGCTGCGCAGTCTACTCTCAAGAGTAATAAAATCGGGTAGGTATATTTTGTATTAAAATTAACGCAGGCTTCAACGGTTTTAGTTGTTCTCTTTTGTTCCGCGTATCAACATGTTGTATCAGCATTAGTCATTTTTATTGTTGAGATTACTTCCCACAGCTCAACGCGAGTATGACTCTTAAAACCCTATAAATCTTTAGCTAAGCGGTTAAAGTACGTAGCGTTATTTGGAAAAGTTGTGTGCGCCGGCGCGTGTCTCTCGTCGCTTGCCCACTCGAGAGCATTTACCAGCGAGCCGTGATCTACGAGCGCGCCGCGCGATGACAACCGCCCGCGCCGCGCCGCGCCGCGCCGCGCCTGCCTCTACAGCGGAGCGGAGACGTCGATACCTACCCAACTACTTGAGGTCGAACAGAAGTCAACTCACTTCCTCTTTTCGTGACGTAACATTTTTTCTTAAGTACTTAAAGTTAACAACAACTTATCTTAGAATTCTTAGATAGGTAGATGATTTAATTATTTTAATAGGTACCTACTTATCGGTCGTAATGTACGCACAGTTAAACAGCTGCGTGCCTATAATAAAATAAATACCTATCTACATGTCAAACGACGATATATCTATATAACTGGTTTCTACCTAGATAGCTAATAGCTATCAGGTATATCTGTCTATACATCTACCTACTTAAATATCTACAAATATCAAATATTTCTGTTTAGAAATATTTGATTCTGTATAGGTAGATATTGTATCTGCTAACTCAATCTATTTTCATGGGATAGCAAAGTTTTTGGGTGAATCAACTTTTAGAACACTGATATCGTGTCCCTAGACTAACTGCCTAGTACCTACCTAGTAAAGAACGATCGATTTAAAAAAAAACCATGTTGATTATTTTACTTTTTTGTTTACAGGGGCATTATTGGATCCATAAGTATTGAATTAACACATTAAAATTAACAACTTGATCAGATAGAAGTTACATTTTGTACGGTTTAGGAGAAAAAAGTTTACACCCATACAAAAATCAGGGACACATATTTTTGTATGAGAGCAATTTTTTTTATCCTACGTTACCGTACAAAATGTAATTTTTCACGTCACGAAATCAGTGTTCTAAAAGTTGATTCACATGATAGATGGTAAGGTGTGCCTACTTATAATAAAAACCGGGCAAGTGCGAGTCGGACTCGCGCACGAAGGGTTCCGTACCATAATGCAAAAAAAATAAAAACGAAAAAAAAGCAAAAAAAAAAACGGTCACCCATCCAAGTACTGACCACTCCCGACGTTGCTTAACTTTGGTCAAAAATCACGTTTGTTGTATGGGAGCCCCATTTAAATCTTTATTTTATTCTGTTTTTAGTATTTGTTGTTATAGCGGCAACAGAAATACATCATCTGTGAAAATTTCAACTGTCTAGCTATCACGGTTCGTGAGATACAGCCTGGTGACAGACGGACGGACGGACGGACGGACGGACGGACGGACGGACGGACGGACGGACGGACGGACGGACAGCGAAGTCTTAGTAATAGGGTCCCGTTTTACCCTTTGGGTACGGAACCCTAAAAACTAAACGCGTAGCTCATTTACTACTGCCGATTACGAAAACTGGTCTAAATTGCTACAAATAATTAAACCCGGTGAAGATCACTAATACCTATCTGTACTTAAAACAATGTAAGTTATTGTCTACAAAACATATACGTACAATTAAAAAAATTGTAGCGGAATACGCGCAGTAACACACACGTGTCTTTAAATTCTAAGAAAATAGATTGAACTAGGTATGTAGTGTAGTTCGGTCTTACACGTAAAACCGTCCAATCGGGAGCATTGCTGGGTTTGTTTAAATTACGACGATTACCAGAGGCGTGCACGTGGTGCCGACAACAGACGCGGCGCAGGCGCCCCCGCGATCGATGGGAACGCGCCCGGCCCCGCAATTATACTTTACACGCGTAAATTTAATCGGATGCATGTTTCACAAATCACTTGTCTTATCCATGTATCAACGCTAATGCTACCCCGCACCGCAATGGCGCCTCGATCACGTTTAGAAGAAAGCTTGCTGATAGAACGGCCCATTTACACTGAATAATTCTAGTCAGAAGCTATCATATTATTAGCGACAGAAATGTAACGTTTTCTTATGTATTAATTTTTGATTTTACGTTTCTGAATAAACTCTCGTGTCTATAATCTCATTGTTCGTAGTTACCTATTCGTTTCAGGTTGGTACCTACCTACTACTGAAACTTGTTTACTATTAATAGTACTTATTAATTAGTTGCTGCGAAAGCGAATGTTTTAAACTACCTGAAATGCTATTAATATATATGTTTTTATTACTTAAATATTAAAATAACATAAAAAATATTTCCTCCTAAGGTACATCGGCGATGTTCGCAGGAATGCGCGGAGTGCACGGGCAAATGCTCGGGGGCGGGTCGCTGGGGCTGGGCGGCTTCGGACTGGGCTCGCCGCTGCCGGCACTACCTGAGCGCAAGGCGTACGCGTCGCCGCCGCCGACGCCCCTGCCCGCGCTGCCGCCACTGCCTGCGCTGCCCGCGCCCTCCGCACCGCCAGCGTCCGGCCAGCCACCGGCAGTCAGCTCCGCGTCGGTTCATGCCTACTACGATCACATGAAATACTCCTTACACCAGTAGCTCCTGAATACTGACGCACCGTCAAAATATAGGTAGATTAGCACCGGCGCAGGCAGCTAAGACTAGTGAGCGAGGACTCTCCCCATAATGTGATCTAGACCCTCAGATAGATGTGTTTCAGAGAGATATGTAACGATTTAAAGAATAGGAAATTGATTTTCTTTAAGTTTATAACCGTTCTGCACTTGGTATTTGATACAGGCACAATGCCGCAATGTAGAATTATTTTTATTTATGACAACTATTTTACATTTTGTATTTTAACCGTGTGTACCTAAACATTTCTGCCGAATCTGAAGGGATGAACTTACCCCGACGACAATGTATTCTAGATTAAAAAACATTGCCTAAATATTTTCCTGTGCGTGGTGTGGTATTTTATCCGAATGAATCAAAATACTGTATTGTACCTACTTTTTCGCAAAAACATAAACCCTGAAAACATTAAGTACACTCCTTTTTTGGGCAGTCGTGTAAAAATGGACAACAAGGTTGACCTTGCCGGTTTTAAGGGTGGTATTTCACCTGTCCAATATCTTTGTCCAATGTCAGTGCGTCTCACTTTCTCATAAAAGCAAAATATGAGACGCAATACAGATTGGACAAAGAAATTGGATAGGTGGAATACCACCCTAAGTAAGAAGGCGAAGTGAAATTAAATACGAGTTTATCTTATTTGACATTTTTAACCTTTCTATTGCTCCAGAGTCTGGACTTCAGACTGTAAGTGCTATTGTGAGAGACTTGATCAGAGCATATGAAACGTGTTTTTGCCTACGTACGTTTTAGTTATTAAATAAATATGACTTATTAAATAACTTTATACTACCTATTTTAAATGAAATTGTAAATTCACGAAGTACCTAAGCGATTTTCATTTGAAATTGGATTTTTTTCAAACCAAAGGAAGGTCAGGTACATGAGTCTAATTCGTAATTACTGGGCCCAATACGGTGAATGTGGTATACGGTTTATTACACATTGGTGACACATTGAACCAGGCCCCAATGTGAAGGCCAGCCACACTTAGGGATGACTCACGCTAGGCCGGGCCGTACCCGGGCCGGGGCGTCCGTCGTGTCATTTTCTATGATTGATTTGATCGGTGATCAACGTGGTGCTTTTCATAGAAAACGAAGCTCCGGAAGCTCCGGCTTCGCCCGCCAGCGGCCACGGCCCGGCCTAACGTGTGTCAACCTTTATCCGTATAGATAGACCTTACTTAAAATGATTAAGTATTGTGTTAGTTAAGCACTCCAGAGTCTCCAGGATTATGCTATTAATTATTTATGTATATTTATTGTTCCGTTTTCATCTCAATTAACGATCCTGTGATTTTATCTAGTTACTCACTAAGATTCGGTATCAGTATTCTACCTGATTTCATTATTAAATTGTTCCAATTTATTATGTATAGCATAGCCCCTCTGTCCATCCGCTCGCGTCATACATTGAATTATGAATATGTATCGGTGGATTTAAAAAAAAAAAAATAGAGGGAACTACATCCATATACTTATGTATGTACCTTGCAAAATGTCAGAAAAGCATTTATTTCACTAAATTAATTTTGTATTATTTAAGCAGAAACGTCTGCAAACGATAGTACAGTAACCTGCAATAATATGTTACTCTTTGAAGGCCGCAAAAATATGTGACACGCTCTTATGGCTCTACAAATAAGATCACGTCAGATATTTTTGCGGCCTTCGTTGTGTAACATATTATTGCAGGTGACTGTACAATGCTTAGAAATAAAGGAAAAGTGGAAAAACTCACTAGATCGGACGAGACACGAACTCGCTGTTCCGGGATACCAACCCCTAATATGATTATCTACTTAAGCCAGTAACTATAGTGACTTTGTAATTTTATCCCCCTCATATTTATTTGGCATCATATTTGAAATAGTACATACTTACAAAAATAAATAAAATATATTTAAGGTAACACTTGCAATGTGTCCTTGTGAACTTGCAATGAGTTAGCCTTGTTTATAACCATGTTTTTAAACCGATAGCAATAGCTGCACAGGTAGTTCACAAGATAATTTGTTAGGGCTCCTTTTACCTTATTTTGGTACAGAACCCTAAAAACGGACAGACTATTGGCATAAACATTTTAACTTGCCCTTAAGTGAAAGCGGAAATAATTGTTTAAATTCTTTAGCACTTTTCAGCTATGTATAATACCCAGTACCGTCTTTACCATAAGGGCACACGGGGCCCGTGCCCAGGGCCCCCATCCTCAGGGGGCCCCGAAGGACAGCCAGTAACAGTATATTTTTTTACCCATAATAAATAGAAGATCATAGTAGAAAACTGTTAGTTTAGTGCGCTTTCTTTACTTTCCAAAAGGGCCCCAATTTCTTGTGCCCAGGGGCCCCAGCATAACTTAAGACGGCCCTGATAATAGGTACCTGTCCCACTGCTGACGAGAGTGCGACTCGCTATATATGTATACATACCTCTACTGTCAATTATTTTTACATGAAGTACTTACAAGTATTATATCAGACATCGTAAATTTTATATCATTTTTGGTGCAGCGGAGAGGTGTTAACGGAATTGGTATAGATAATTCCAACTGAAATGGTAAATTAAGGTTAATATTAACGTAATTAACGCTAATTAATCATTAAGGTTGAAATTGAATAATTTTACGGTTTAGACTCACTTGTTTTAAGCAGCGTTCACGACGGCCGTGTTCTGCACTGTTAGTGCTTGAGAAAGGAGACCTAGGCTCTCCGAAACATGTCGCGCGAGTGACTTTTAAAATAAGTGAGTCTAAACCGTAAAATTATTCAATGTTAGTATGTCTCACAACAGTTTAAATTCGAGAGTTGAAATTGTTTATACTAATTCCGTTCACACCACTCCGTTGCACCGAAAATGCTATAAAATTTACGATGTCTGATTAGTAACTGTTGATCTTTGAGTTGTAGTTTTTATAATTATTTTTTACACGTTTAAGCAAATGCTATGGAAAAAATCACCAATAACTAGACTATATTTGCAAGGGCAGACTCCGACCAAAACTTTAAAAGGTGAAAGATAGCTCAATGGAAAAAATCACGAAAACATGTCTTATATTCAGTTGTATATCGTTACTCTGCATACATACACTAAATACTTATATACTTACACTGCATACTCTATATTATAATTATAAAGTATATTTTCATCAGAGTAATTGATATAATACCTACATAAAAAAAACCCGTGCAGTGACCAAATATTCTGTCGCGCGTTTCGCGCGGCGCGTCATAAGTACCTATCTTTTATTTCTCTAATGTCCTGGCTTTACGCCCAATTTAGGATAAGAATAGTCATTACTTGAATGAATGTAATATTTACATTTATATTGTATAATACCACACACCTAGTGAATTTACCTACGTATATTATAATAAATACCTATTCACTTAAGGTTTTAGACTTAAGTATCAGGGGGGCGATTTTTGAAATTCGATCGCTCGATTTCGTCACTCGAAAGTCGGTGGAAAACGGCGAAATGCTAATTTATGAAATACGAGCGATTGAAATTTGGAATCGAGTGGTGTTGACCACTCGTTTTCAATTCTATTGGTAGAATTTAAATGCCTAGTAGCGGAGATATTATTGAACGAAATACACGAAATCAAGCGGTCGAATTTCAAAAATCGCCCCCCTGAGCGCGAGCGGTTCTAGAGCGAAGAATAGCGTGCCAGCTGGCGCGAGTGCACTGTGGTGTCACTGATAGCTTATTATTTAGCGAACATAATTATTTTTAAGGAATTATCGTTTTGAATAAATTATCTTTAATAATTGTTGTTTTAGTCCTCTGCAGTTTCATCCTAGATTTATAAGTAATAAGAGCCAACGGGAGTGGTCATTTCTCCATACAAACGTACTCCTCGTTTTCCTCTGTGGTTTTTGAAGCTAGAGCAATGATTTTTTCAACACAGATTAATATTGTCAATATCTGTGTCGGACCGTTTTGCTTTTTTTGATATTTTTGTTTTTTAAGGCGCTAGAGCCCTTCAAAAATGGCCAAAATGGCCTAATTGACTATACCGCAATGAGAGGCGTGGCATTCAAAACTGATATCAATTAGCCAAAAAAGCAAAACGGTCCGACACAGATAATTTCATAATCATTTAGATTTCCAAATTTAGTTACGATTAGTTAAGTTTTGGAGGAGGAAACAGTACGAAACCTCGATTTTTGAGATTTTTACGCAGGATTTTTCGCCTTGTCCTTATCGCACTACTTTTAGGTGCCGCTTCCGTTAGCGAGACGGGTATATTTACCTAAAATATTTAAAACTCAGCTCCTGTTTCGTCTTAAGGTCCAATCTACGGGTCCAATCTTTTAAAGGTATCCCTAATATTTAGGTGACTAAATACTCGAAAAAAAGAATGAAACCTAGGTAAGAAAGTAGATTTATTTACCGTCTTATGAGCGTAAGTAATATATTTGTGCTTGGTCTAGCTGTCGTCGCGACGCACTTACGGCTCGTCGGCGGAGGCAGGCGTCGACAAGCGAGAAGCGGTTGTTGGCTTCTGGCTCTGTATTCGGTGTAATCCCTTATCCCACTTATCTAGTGAGTAGCAACTAACCACTTCAACGTCTTGACATTACAGGGAGTTGCGCCAATTGCCAAACTACCGTGAACTGTTCAACTTTTCTTTGGAGGGAGTGGAGGGTGAATCTGCTTCATCTCAGCAAGCCGGAAATGCTATTGAAAAACTTCTACTGTATTCTTGCTTATAATAAGTACCTACCAAATTCAAGCTGGTTTTCTAATTGAAATTACTGCTGATTTGCGTGGATCATGAAATGCCACATCAAACATCTACATATTGATGTGTATACATACCGTTAGTAGATAAAGATATCTAGTAGGTAATCGAACAAAGATTTTTTTTGCCATTGACAAATAATTTGTATTTACCAGAATGTAACATAATTCAATCTGAGGAATGTGAAGAGTGTGCGCCGCGTTCTGTGTGCGGCCTCGGGGGCAGCGGGGCTCTCTTACGATCCCTTGGGCTTAGTACGCTAACTGATCAGTGGCTAAAATATACGGCTAAGTTTGGGGGGTTAGTGTGGCAGGCCCCCGTTAGTAGTTTAGAATGTACAGTCACCTGCAATAATATGTTACTTTTCGAAGGCCGCAAAAATATGTGACAGGCTCTTATGGCTCTACAAATAAGATACTGTCAGATTTTTTTGCGGCCTTCGTTGTGTAACATATTATTGCAGGTGACTGTACAACAGTAGATTTTAACACAAAAGTTATTATATCTGTGGACCCTAGTTAACGATTTGTGTTCACATGAGTAATGTTAATGTTGCGCATCATTGCGGTAACAAAAACGGCAGGCGAAGAATAAATGAATAATCTTATAACAGTAAGGCCAAGCGCGCACCACGAATTTTTGTCGCGCGATAATTTAGTCGCAGAAATGTAACGTATGTGTTTATATGGCAGTGCGCGCATATGCGACAAAAAATCGCAGCGATTTTAAAATTGTGATTTGTCACATTTTTCCGCGACTGCTCGCGACGCGATTGTCGCTAAGTGAATTGCAGCATAGGGAGTTGTATGGCCCGGCGCGCACTGCGATAATAAAATCGCACCCCGGACCTCAGTCGGCACTTCGCTCTCCAAGCCTCAACACCTGCTTCTCCGATGGAGTCTCAAGATGAGACGCTAGATGTGGACCATTTAATTATGGAAATAGAAGGAGATCACCTTTGTGGTATAAATACTCAAAGTTATACGGCGATCGCATATTAAAGACACGTTTCATGACAAACGACTGGTACGAAATCCATGTTGAGAATGAACAAATCGTCGACTTTTTCATCGCAGTGCGCACAGCGAATTTTCTGCGATATATTACAGCGCGATTCTAAAATCGTGTCGCAAAAATTAAAATCGTGGACCGCGACCTTGGTCCCGCGCACCCATAAATGAGAGCGAGAAAGATATATTTCTTTCTCGCTCACACGTATGGGTGCGGCGCCCGGTGACCTTGGTGCGGTGCGGTAGTGTGTTACGGCTTTTAGATCAACTGTAAGTCCCTCACGGATGCACGCGTCTAGCACATATAAGATCCTATCATCTATGGTTGCGGACTATTAATCTAGTAATGTCTGGCTACTTAAATACTAGCAAAAAGCAGAGCTTTGTAAGGGCTCGCGGAGTTTTTCTACCTAAACGTACCGGACCGCGACTTTGATCCAATCCGAAGCTTGTTTCATGTTCGATTGAGTGGGTGGGTACGTAATAAGTCAGTTAAGGCCGTAACACACTATCGCACCGCACCGCGACCTTGGTGCGTCGCACCCATAAGTGAGAGCGGGAAAGAGATATCTGTTACTCGCCCACCCATAAGTGAGAGTGGGAAAGAGATATCTGTTTCTCGCTCTCACTTATGGGTGCGACGCACCAAGGTCGCGGTGCGGTGCGATAGTGTGTTACGGCATTTAAGACCGCAACTATAAGTGAGAGCAAGAAAGAAATATACTAACGGGACGCCGGTTGCTGTCCGGTACGCCTGTTTGTTACAGCTTTTACTTTGTCCGTTAAAAACGTGTCCAGACGACAAAATCAAATTGTCAACATCATCCACACGTAATATACAATTTCATAAGCGCTTATTATTACATCCTACACGGTCGCCCAGTACTTTTTGTAAGGATGCCAAGGGGCTGTCCATAAATTACGTCATCGTTTTTTACCGATTTTTGACCCCCCCTAAAATCATCCAAAATACATGACTTGCTTCGAATGACCCCGTTTCCTCCTACGTCATGCTACCATCATACCCCCCCGCCCCTAATTTATAATGACGTAATTTATGAATAGCCCCCAACTGGCTTTCCTACATAATGCTGGGTAATTTATTTTTGCGTCCACACCACACAATTCAGCGAAAACCTATCCCGTCTGGACACCTACTAGTGGCGGTAATCACGCTGCTCCGCACATAAACACTCACACACACAGTTCCACTAGGTACAGCCAGGGTTCAGCATTAGGTCTATCTTGGGTCCTGCTCTTCTAAGTGCTCGTTAAGACGTGTCAGATGACCAAAACAGCATGTGCCTATGTTGCACCAAACCTGAGTTCCACTAGGTACAGCCAGGGTTCAGCATCAGCTTTATCTTGGGTACTACTCTCGTAAGTGCTCATCAAGACGAGTCGGATGACCAAAACAGAGTGTTCCTATGTTGCAACAAACCTGAGTTCCATTAGGTACTGCCAGGGTTCAGCATCAGCTCTATTTTGGTTACTGCTTTCCCAAATGCTCATCAAGACGAGTTAGATTACCAAAACAGCGTGCGCCTATGCTGCACCAAACCTGAGTTCCACTATGTACTGCCGGGGTTCAGCATCCGCTTTATCTTGGGTACTGCTCTCCCAAGTGCTCATCAAGACAAGTCGAATGACCTAAACAGCGTGTGCCTATGCTGCACCAAACCTAAGTTCCATTAAGTACTGCCGGGGTTCAGCATTGGCTCTATCTTGGATACTGCTCTCCCTAGTGCTCATCAAGACGAGTCGGATGACCAAAACCGCGTGTGTCTATGTTGCACCAAACCCGAGCTCCACTAGGTACTGCCAGGGTTCAGCATCACCTCTATCTTGGGTACTACTCTCCTAAGTGCTCATCAAGATGAGTCAGATGACCAAAACTTAATGTGCCTTTGTTGCACCAAACCTGAGTTCCACTAGGAGCTGCCAGGGTTCTGGGTCATTTTGTTGAACTGCACGCTGACGTTGCAATTGGCGTGCAGGTGGCGTGTAGTTCCCATACAAGTTGCAGTCGTGTGTCGGCCCTAAGTCACTGAAGTTTGTATTAATATGCTTATCTTTATAATTTTAGCAATAGTAACACTAAAGGCGCCATTCATTAATTACGTAAGACAATTTTTGCCAGTTTTTGACCCCCTCCCTCCCCTATGTAAGATATAATAAGAATAGGCTGAGCCCCTCCTTCTCCCACCCCCCTATATTACCATATATTACGTAAGAATCTAAAGAAAAAAATTGAGTACCACGTTTGGTTTGTTTTAATGTTTATTATTTAAAAAAAAATTACGAGTGTGATATTTGTACCTGTACCTTAGGTACTTGAGCTCGTTTAAGCTAACTCTGTACCGTGTTTGATAGCATAGAGTGTGGAAGTACTGGAAGTATTATTATTTGTATTTTAAACGTCATAATTTCATAGAAATTAAAAAAATACTATGAAAACCCCCTCCCTCCCCCTTGTAAGAAATAATAAGATATGTTTGATCCCCCTCCACTCAAAAATCGTCTTACGTAATAAATTAATGGCGCCATATGAAACTGTTTCTCGAAGTGAAAATACCCGATTTAAGTTTGCTAACACAACATGACTGATCTATTTATGTGTTTCCATTAATAATATTTTTTTGTTATGACTTTGTTAGTTTCAAATATTGTAGGTATAAATTTTGCATGCCAGCTACTGGTGAAATGTGTGCTTCACTTATAATTGTTGACCATCTATTGTACCATGTTTTAAGCAAAATAAATGATTTATGATTTATGATCGAGACACGAGGAAATTGACCTCCACAGCAAGATTGTTCTAGTAAGTAGGTATTCACAGAAACTTAATTGCTAAATTGGGAATCAAACCAAGCGACGCGAGGTGCGTCTGAATCCAAAATTTTAACCCACTTTTGTATTCGTCGTTGTTAATGGCGTAAGCGCCGTCGACATTATTGTCTTCTTGAGCTTACTGTGGGGCTTAGTCAATTTGTATAATGTCCAATATTTATTTATTTACTACTAACGCCATCTGTTAGAGAAATTAATAATTAATATTAGCAAATGTTAATTCATTATTTTGCCAAGAGATGGCGCTAGTAGTAATACAAAGTGTTATTGCTTTATTTTATTTTTTTAGGTTTATAAAATGATATTTTTATGTTTGATAACACATCTAGACATGAATTTAAATTACTATGTTAAATTTCAAACCTACCAGTGCAGTAGTTTTTCCGTAAAGTGTACCACAAGAATGCATAGTTCGTCGAATAGTGATAGGGCTCGCTTCGCTCGCCCTAATTACACAAATGTTTGGCGGGAAATTCAAAAAATCTTGGGCTGGTCACACTTAGTGTAATAGGAATTATAGTTTTAATACTAGAAGATATCTTTGATTAGTGCACACGTAAGGTACCTAAGGATATAAGTTAAATATACGTTGACGTGCACTCAAAGTCAGCTCACATAATTTCTACCGCTATGTAACGTACAGTCAACGATAAACACATATGTTAACACTTTCTCACCATATACCACTGTAACAAGGCAAAAAATTAAATGTAGTGTAAATAAGACCTAGCTCGATAATACCGTAATATTAATCCATCACCAAAAAAAATACATAAGTACTATGCTAAATGCTAAGTATCAAAATATTTATAGAGCACCAACCCCCTAATTTGTTTACATTTGTTTAGGAGTTGTAAACATTGCAGTTTTTCGTTATACAAATACATTGTCGTAATTATTTACGAGCTTAAATAATAGTTTGCAAACCTCACTCAGTATAGACATTATTAAATTTATTAATATTATTTAAAATGAACCCGTCATAAACCGCAAACAATTTGAATGAATGACATAAATTGACAACTGACTTTTAGCTTTTTTTTAAATCATAGACAATTGGTGATACAAAAACGAAACATCTGTCAACAATTTTTGGCTAGCCCATAGAAGGTAGGATTGTATAGAAGTGGTACACGCGTGCCTCCGTGAGGGACAAAACATACGCAAATGCGACACTGTGATTGGTCGAATTTATTTGTTGCCCACCATTATCCATACTAAAAAAAGGTGGCGAACAAAAAATATGTGAGACTGTGATAAGGACAAACAATAATAGCGCTTTCTCTGCTACTCCTACAGAAAGATACGTAAGACTATCCCGTTCTGTCAGTTATCCCCACCACTCATGCCCAATCCAGTTTAATACTAGATTCATGCTATTTTTATATAACTGGATCTGACATGAAAGGTGGGGGAAGTGACCGAACAGGATAGTCTTATGTATCTTTCAGTAGGAGCAGGCCTCCGTCACACGCTCAAGGCCACGCGCTGTATGCCTACCGCTCGGCGTATCGTCGACGATACAACCGACAGAGGGCCGCCGAACGCCCGCCTCAGCGGCCGCATCGCATTGCACCGCGCGTTTCCCGCGCTTATTATTCAGTACCACCACGAAAATTCAGAAACCACGTAATTATTGTGCAGTAGATGGGTGAAAAAGTCAAAAAAACAAAGGAAAAAGCCTATAATAAAAATTCATCTTTTTATGGCGGGCTAAAGGTCCCACCTGAAAGTTTAATAATTATATTGAAGGGTTAGAAAAAGTATTTTTAAATAATTTTGACGACGTAATAATTAATCGGCCTGGTAGCACCGTATTACAACTTTTAAAAACCGTTGATTGTCCGTTGCTTTGCTCCTGAATATTTATTAAAATTATTTACGCGATTTAGGATATTTTCAACTACTTATAAAATTTTAATAACAGAGAATTCCGAGAAGTGAAAAAATTATAAATCATTATATTAAAACTAAAACATATTTGATTCGCAACATTCGTTTTATTACAATAATCATCATAGGTAAGGTAGCTACAACCCTAGCGCATTCTTAAAGCGTTAACAGACTATCGCACCGCACCGCGACCTTGGTGCGGTGCGGAGCATTTATCGATAGTGTGTAAGCTTCCATCGCACATAATTATTATTAATAGCGGTGCGGTGGGTATGCACGTCGCACCAACTGACAGGTAATAATAATACTGGTGCGCTCCGCACCAATTTCCCTAGTGTGTAAGCTGCATCGCACCCTTTGACAGCTGTCAGTTTCAAATTATGACAGTGGAATAATAATACTGGTGCGCTCCGTACCAATTTCCCTAGTGTGTAAGCTCCATCGCACCGATTGACAGCTGTCATTTTCAAATTATGACAGTGGACGGCAATGTAGCCAGCCGATGAAATAACAAAAATGCGGAAGCAGTGCTTTAAAAAGACACACATTTTTTAAGATTTTCATGGAAAAAGGTGCATTATATTACCTCACGCCCTTCATCTACCTCTAAAAAAGCGGAACCACATTAATTGAAATTCAATCTTTAAGGATTCCATTGCAAAATTTCATTGAAAAACACGGAAACATGGGACACTTGGCAACACTGGCGCACGTGTGCGGCAGTCTGTAAGCTAGGATCGCACCGTTTTGACGGTTCGGTGCTATAGTGTGGAAGCCCACGCCAGTACGAGCTATTCCTAGAACCGCTCCAAGGTCGCGGTGCGGTGCGATAGTCTGTTAACGCTTTTACGATGACGCGTTGGCACGTGACTCGAACGGCGGGCAACACAGTCTCGACTCTTTGTGCGCGTAATTATGGTACATTTCTTCTTGTCCTGAGCAGCAGGTATTATTATTAAGGTTCTGTAGGCTATTATAGCGTAGGTATTTTTGGTTTTGTTTGGGAATGAGGTATAGAATAGAATAGAATAGATTTATTCGTAAGCACAAACAATCGGAACAGTACATAGTATAAAAGAAAACACAAAATAAGATTAAAGTGCCACGAAATGGCCCCATCTCAGCATGTTGCTGGTGGCTTCCAGCGCTGATCTTCCGATGAGACCATCAAGTGAGAAGAATCACGGAAGGTAACAGACAAGAAGAAAAAAGACAGAAATAACATACAGTAAACAGTTAGTTAAATAAGAAAAAAGTTACACAGCAAGAAGATACAACATAACGACTATTTACAATTAAGATTAATTAATACAAAAACAAGCATCGTGCTCTAAATCGCTGTATCTGTTACGTAGTAACTATTTATTAATCTGTGGTAGGAGTAGCAGCGAAAAACCTATTATTGTTTGTCCTTGTCACAGTCTCACATTTTATTTGTTACCCACCGTAACTTTAGTATGGATTATGGTGGGCAAAAAAAAAATTCAACCAATCATAGTGTCGCAATGGGTATGTTTTGTCCCTCACGGAGGCACGCGTATACCACTTCTATAGGATCCTACCTTCTATGTTACGGAATAACATCGGAATGATGCATAGATATATCGACTACCGTAGGCTCAAAGGGCTTAACGGACAAAACACGATTTTTCAGGAGAGCCTAAAAACAGTTTTGTTTTGAGAAAAAAAATCATAACTTTTTTGTTTGTTTGAATAAAATGATGCCTGTATGTGGCTTATTCTTAACTTATTGAGAGCTTATAAACTGATTGCTTGAACTTATAATACAATGCTTATTTACGAAAAGAGCATGTCCGTTACGCAAAAAACACGACTGTTTTTAAGAAGGGCGTCCCTTACGCCTCTTTTTTATAGTTTATCTTATTAGAAAAAGGGCATAACGTACAGAAAAATTAACTGTTTTAATACCATTTGGCGTAAATCCAACAATATCGTTGCAATATTGTCAACTTGCATTTAAGGAACTCTATACTTCTAAGTACTTACTATAATTTACAAGAATATTTTTTTCAAAAACTTATGGAGATGTAATAGAATGTTAAGTTTTATTCCCCATTTTTGTTATTTTGGATACTTAAACTTGGAAAAGGTCGTTTTTTTTAGCCACAAAACCAATATTTTCTTTTTTTTTATTTGTTTATATTATTTGAACAGAATCACTGCTGTCCTACCATCTATATTTTTTATGTATATCATAACAATTTATAACAATTACTTTTACTATAGAAAGTATGTATGCGTTATTCCTGTTTCAAATCTTAATTTGATCATACATTTTACTTTTACACACTATAATACTATTAGGTACAATAGTAGTTTTGACATTTTGTATGTCTGTTCAGTAAAACTTAATGAATATGCGATTATTTATGACAAAACATCAGAGTAAGTAGCAAAAAAGGTATATGGCCAGGCCTACGTACTTCTATGGATGTAAATCCAAACGTTATAGACAATAACTTTTATAAGGTTAATCCTATAAATAAGGGTTTAATTTAAACAAAAAAATATTAATATTACGTCTAATCATAATTGCAAATGGCCCAGTCACATACAAAACTAAAAGTTATCAGTCTAACCTTAATTAATCGCCATAAATATCATTTGAATATAGTCATGTTTTATTATATTCATAAAACTGATGAAAAAGGTACCCACTAGTTCAGTATAAATTGTCAAATTTTAGTTACCCTATAAATAAGGCATTAATGAGCACATGAGCAGGTAATGCAAGTACCTACTAATAAAAAAAATTACAAGGAGGAACTGGGTCATCCCACTTATATACAAAAAAGCAACAATTATAAACTCGAAATTTTACATAGTATGTAAATTTTACATTGAATTCTCTAACATTCGTATAAATATCCACTAGTTGTGGGCGTAACGTACATTTAGAACTCAAAAATCTACTGCAAATAGGCGTAACTGACAAAAAACTAGCACAGATTTAATAAAATTTCCGATGCAAAAGGGCGTATCGTACAAAAAGTTGGGAGTTACGCCAAAATGTCTCACAACATTTTTTTAAATTGGCAGATACGGCAAAATGCGTTGGAAAATTGTGTTTAAGCATTGATTTTTCATAGGGCTTATCGGACATTTTTTTCAAGTTATCGAGACGTTAAATATACTATTCGATAGAGAGAAAAAAACTGAGTATAACTGCATTCATAACTCATTTTCGCCATTTTGTCCCTTACGCCCTTTGAGCCTACGGTAGTCGATATGATATACTTAGATGACGCCTCAGCGTGCTGTCACTGTTGCCACTTTTGTTTAGTGTACGATTAACAATTTAACACCACCTTGCTGTAGCCATGTCGACAAAGTCATATCGATAAACTATCGACATTTCTTGCAATTTTAATTTTACTTCAAAGGTTTAGCGATACCTAAAATGAACAAAAACGTTTTTATTTTTTATTGTGGTTATCAGATCACAATTTTATCGCCACGCCCCAGCAAGGGAAAGTTCAGATATTTAATTAAAATACATAAATACCCACTATAATTGAGTTATTCCACAATAATTGAATTATTTTATTATATTCTAATATATTTATTATTCATTAGCATTTCAATTATGTTTATGTTTAACGAAGATATTGAAGCATCAATTATTAGCTATTTCGTTCCGCTGTGTAGCGTTTATCGATGTATAACATAATTAAAATCGACTTTTCACATCCCTAAAAGAGCACACATACACGTTTATACGCACACATACACAGCCTGGATGCACCAAAAAAGGCAACACTTGGATTTGAAGTTCATCTTGTCAACAGTGTGGTTGTCCTTTTTTGACAAATGGCATTTTTAAAAGAGCGAGGAGAGAGAAATGATACTAGTTGCTGCGCCGTCAAAGAGAACAGAAAACGTTGGGGCCTTGGAATAATGATGCTACGACATCTGTCAACGCCATGTGTAAAACCTGTGTAAAACAGCTGTCAAACGAAATGTCAATGTCAATAGATATTTAAAAACATTATTATGATTTGGCTTACTCCTCAGTATTTTTACGGTATTCACGGCATATTTAAGATCTCATCATGAATATGCACGATCGCATAAAAATCGTATTAAAAATATTAAAATTTTCATCATTTTTCGGATGCAGTGGATTCCTAGTCGCCTATCCTTTCCGACAAACATATAAATCTATTGGTAAAATAGTGAATTCTAATGTTCTCCTGATGGAGAAGAAACACACCCCCGAGTACATCTACATAGATGACCCTAGCTACGATTTGACCGTGAGGATGGAAGAAGACAAAGCTAATAGGCAGTCAGTGGGATGGAATCGTATTTGGAAAAGTTTACAACATTCTCTGGCGTGGCGATTACTATGGCTGTGCAAACACGGGAATCAAGAGCAGCGAAACATCGCGCTGGTACAGTTGGCTTCGTTCAACAACAACAAGGAATGGGACTGTCTGAAACTTGCGCAGGCGATCGACAAAAACACCGCGGTGCTGCTGGCGCGCACGCGCGGAGCCGACCTGCGCTACTTCTTGCCTCCACCGATACACGTGAGGAAGGCCGCGAAAGCGCCAGAACTACTCTCCTATAAGTTCCATGATCTTATTTTAGCTGTCCAGAATCTTCAACATCATAGTTGTATACAGCATTTTTTATCTAAGTATTTTGCTAATGTCCAAGAACAAGCAATGGAGTCTGACAGTATTCCTGCTAAGCCAGACACTTTAAGTGAACGTGATCTGTGCTTGATGTGTTTGGAGGCTTTGCATCACCATCTAAGCTTATTTAATAATAAAAATTACGAGGATGATCACTCAGCCAAATTGTTAGCAAATATGGGCATAATGTCATGTATCGCTGAATTGTTGTTAAGGCATCCCAATGATGTAGATGTGGATCTTGCAGTGCTAAAAGTTCTTACTGTTTTAAGTGTTCATACTAGTCTCCTCACTGCATTCTTTGAAAATGGTCTCATTAGAGAACTATCAAGATTATTACATACAGGAGACATCAGATTATCAAGCTCTGCAGCTGTGTGTTTGGCAAACTTGTCTGGGGAATATTGTTACCGGCCAGGGTTATATTTATTACATCCCCTGTATAGAAATACTGAAACTCCAATATGTGATACGCTACTGGTTCATGGCTTGAGAGGTGGTGTTTTTGTGACCTGGAGGCAAAGAGATCAGTCCTGTAAGCCGCTTGGTATTTTAGAAGGCACTTTCGCAGATCTTGAGTGTGGTGATGCTGTACCAAGTTATATAGATCAAGAGTTACAACAAGTAATGGAAGAAATAATAGAATTAGAAGATGAAGCTTTGCTTGCCAATATAGAAGTAGTGCTAGAGGATCTGCCTATTGATTCCAAAAGAGATCATGCAAGCGCTTCCTTCTACACTGTAAAAAATAAGCGCATAGGCCTGATTCAAGAGCGGCAGGACCGCTGCGTGTACACCTCGTGTTGGCCTAAGGATTGGCTTCCACAAGATTGTAATAATCTTAGGATCATTGGTGTAAATTATCTTAGCTCTTTATCAGACTGGCTGGAACGATGCCCTTTACAGGCTTCTGATATATCAGCTCGGGCTTCTGAATTACAACCTAATTTACTTGATGCCGGAGTGGGCAGCCGAAATACACCAATAGTGTGGCTAGCTCACTCAATGGGTGGGCTCATAGTAAAACAAGTGCTGAATGTTGCTGCTCAAAGCCAGGATCCCCAAGCTAACAAACTTTGTGAATGTACCAAAGCAGTATTTTTCTATAGCACACCCCATAAGGGGAGTGCATTCGCAACCATGCCCAGAGCTGCGGCAGCAGTGTTGTGGCCATCTACGGATGTGCGCCAACTGCAAGAAAACTCGCCAGTATTATTAGATATTCATCAATTATTCCTCAAATATGCTGACAGATATAATTGGGAAACTATCAGTTTTGCAGAAAGTTTACCTACTTTGGTAACAGCATTCAAGGTTCCTGTAAAATTTGTTGAGGCTGAATCAGCTGACTTAGGAAGAGGACCTTTCTATAAACTGCCTGTGGATCACTTGTGTATATGTAAGCCTGCAACTAGGCAAAGTATTTTGTATACGATATTGTTAGATGTACTGCTTAGGGTGACAAACAAAGACGCAACACTAAAGTACACCAGTATAGAATGGTTATTCAACAAGTTATTTGTTATCTTGCAAAGCAAAAAGGTGGAAATAATGAAAGCTTTCAATGGCTCCCAAAGTAATGAAGGCATACGCTGGTCTGAACGGGTATTATTAGATATTTTTACTGATGGATTTACTGATTAGAATAAATGTTATGAGTTATGAAAACACATGCTTTCCTTATATAGGCTTATACAGATAGAAAGACAATTTTTTACTATGTTTAATGTTTTTTTTTCTTAAGTCGAACTTACGCTTGACCATATAATAAGCTATTGTTATTTGAATTTATTATAATTAGTGATTGGTAACAACGTTTTAAGTTCATGGCAGTGTTGTTGGTTTCATGGCAGTTAAAGGAATCTGTAAAGAAAAATTCAGCTTAAATTATTAATTAAGGTTTAATATAATCACCTTTATATGAACCTTAATTGACCATCTCCTAAATTGTTACTTTCCTTTACTTTAACTCGACCACGCTGCCAGAAAATTAAAACGTTGTAACCGATCACTAATTATAATACTAAGTTTGAACAAAGAGAATTTGAAATAGAGGAATATAGTCAAAGTAAATGATGTAGTCATCAGTACATTTACTGCCATCTACCGACACAAATGATTAAAACTTTTAGAACGCCATTTGACTTTGATCCTTAATTTTTCACTGATATGTGTTATGTGTGACATATCAGTGAAAAAATAAGACTACATCATTTACTTTCACAATATTCCTCTAGTCTAAATTCGCTTTTGTTCGAAGTTTAGTTGTTTAACCGCGATAGAGATATAACTCTTTAAGTAAGTGAAAAACAATTTGTCACGTTTCTTGTAATGTCTACCTATAACGGTTCTCAAGATAGAGCACACAGACGGACGGACAGCGTAAATTAAGTATGTAATAGGCGAGCGAAAAAGACTGGACCTAATATGGCATTCTAGTTAATGTGAAACATAAAGGATATTACGATTAGTTGAAATTTCTCGCAGTCGAAATTGACACACTGATAGATGAACGGATATCTGCTCAGTAATGGATTCCAATTGTTACCCTCTGATGGGTACGGAACCCTAAACTTTATGGCTCCTCTTCACGTTGGGCCAACGCCAACGCCAACGAGGGACGCAGCCATGCGGTAGAAATAGCAATATCACTTGCTCCCTCTAACGCATAAATGCGTCCCTCGTTGGCGTTGGCGTTGGCCCAACGTGAAGAGGAGCCTTTAAACATGCTTTAAACAAATTCGTACAAAAATACAAGAAGGTGTGCATCAGTGTTGGCCGAACGTTATTGCAATTGACCATTAAAAATTAACCATTGAAAAGGTTAATTGCCATTAACCATTAACCATTGAAGGAAAATTAATTATCAATTGCATTGATCATCAGTTTGCATTAATATTAATTTATTTCGAACCACTAACAATTAAAAAGAATTAATGGTTATTGCTTTACAAACCATTAAAAATTAAATCAATTTTGAATGAAAATTAAAAATGTGATTGATAATTAACAATTAACAAGAATAAACATCGTAATTTTTGTCTCTGTATTTTTATGCAGGGTTTTCCCATATGTTCCCCGCGAAGACAAATGGGAATTCACCCATTATTGGTAATTATTGGTAATAATGGGTGCTTATTGGTGTATTCCCATTTGTCCCCGATTCGCGTGACCTACGCCATGCATGAAGCTTGGACAAATGGGAATGTTTTATGTGAATGAATATGAACGGCGGGGAACAAAAGGGATACACCCGATATTAGTGTTCCCATTTGTCTCCGCTCCAATGAGATGGGGAAAAATGGAAATATTTCTATGCAGCGTCATTCCCATATGTTTCTATACACTCATTATAGGTGCATTCCTATTTGTCCCTGCCATATGTGAGTTGGAGACAAATGGGAAACGGGGGCAAATGGGATTTATATGCAGAGCCTATTCCATCTGTTCCAGGTGGGAACAAATGGGAAAACATCAGAAAATAATGTGTTCCCATTTGTCACCACCTTATTGATGTGGAGACAAATGGGAAACGGGGACAAATGGGATTTATATGCAGCATCTATTCCATCTGTTCCAGGTGGGAAAAAATGGGAAAACATGGGAAAATGATGTGTTCACATTTGTCTCCACACCAATAAGGTGGGGACAAATGGGAATGTTTTATATGAATGAATATGAACGGCGGGGAACAAAAGGGATACACCCGATATTAGTGTTCCCATTTGGCTCCGCTCCAATGAGATGGAGAAAAATGAAAATATTTCTATGCAGCGTCTTTTCCCATATGTTTATATACACTCATTATAGGTCTATTCCTATTTGTCCCTGCCATATGTGAGTTGGAGACAAATGGGAAACGGGGACAAATGGGATTTATATGCAGAGCCTATTCCATCTGTTCCAGTTGGGAACCAATGGGAAAACATCAGAAAATGATGTGTTCCCATTTGTCCCCACCTTATTGGTGTAGAGACAAATGGGAAACGGGATCAAATGGGATTTATATGCAGCGTCTATTCCATCTGTTCCAGGTGGGAACAAATGGGAAAACATCGGAAAATGATGTGTTCCCATTTGTCTACACACCAATAAGGTGGGGACAAATGGGAAATATTTATATGCAGACTTTTCCTATATGTTCCCCGAGGGGACAAATGGGAATACACGCATTATTGGTTATAATGGGTGCATTATTGGTGTATTCCCACTTGTCCCCTATCCACGTGTCCTACGCCATACTTGAGAAGGGACAAATGGGAACACATCATTTTCCCATGTTTTCCCATTTTTTCCCACCTGGAACAGATGGAATAGACGCTGCATATAAATCCCATTTGTCCCCGTTTCCCATTTGTCTCCACAATAAGGTGGGGACAAATGGGAACACTTCATTTTCCGATGTTTTCTCATTTGTTCCCACCTGGAACAGATGGAATAGGCTCTGCATATAAATCCCATTTGTCCCCGTTTCCCATTTGTCTCCAACTCACATATGGCAGGGACAAATAGGAATACACCTATAATGAGTGTATAGAAACATATGGGAAAAGAAGCTGCACAGAAATATTTCCATTTTTCCCTATCTCATTGGAGCGGAGACAAATGGGAACACTAATATCAGGTGTATCCCTTTTGTTCCCCGCCATTCATATTCATTCATATAAAACATTCCCATTTGTCCCCACCTTATTGGTGTGGAGACAAATGTGAACACATAATTTTCCCATGTTTTCCCATTTTTTCCCACCTGGAACAGATGGAATAGACGCTGCATATAAATCCCATTTGTCCCCGTTTCCCTTTTGTCTCCACATCAATAAGGTGGTGACAAATGGGAACACATAATTTTCTGATGTTTTCCCATTTGTTCCCACCTGGAACAGATGGAATAGGCTCTGCATATAAATCCCATTTGTCCCCGTTTCCCATTTGTCTCCAACTCACATATGGCAGGGATAAATAGGAATACACCTATAATGAGTGTATAGAAACATATAGTGTAGTCTCATGTTAAAATATGTATCACGATCTGATAATTCACTGAAGCTTGTATTAATGGTTATTTTTATTTATAATTTTAATAGTTCCAAGCAAAAGTAACATTAATTATTAGTTTATGAAAAAAAATATTTAATTCCATTAAACGTTAATGCAGATTGACAGTCAATGTAATTAAACGTCTCAAAATTCAATTCTAACTAATTTTAATTATATTGATGCGTAATGCAATTGATTAATTGCGGAATTAATGGTTAATGCAATTGATTAATTGTTAATTAGAATTAACCATTACGGCCAACACTGGTGTGCATAGTATTCTTCTTATAGTCGTTTGTGGCTACTGTATGCTACCGTAAAAGTACGTTAGATGGCGTTGTAGAGGAGTTAACAGAGCCACCTAGTTATTTATATGTGAACGAAGTACCCTGCGGTGGCTGCTTCGCGTTAATGTTATGCAGGGTTCAAATTTAATAGATGTCTGCCTGATACAGATATGTAAACATACTTACATTTCAGTTTAAATAATAATATTGCCAGATAATGTAGTAACCTATTAGCTTTGTGAAGCAGATTTTACTTCCTTACAAATTAGCATTTTTTAAAGTCTATGTCTTCGCTTGTACATGTACATCACATGAAGATTTAAAACTTACAGATATAAAATATCATTGGATTAGGACGATTCACCCTGGGTCTTACGAGTATAATACTTGTATTTATGTCACAGTACCTATTTAATCGCTTATGACTCTTAAATAGGTATTTGATATAGTGCACCGATTATAAGCGACATCTAGCTGGTGAATACCTTAACTAAATAGGTTAGCGGTCTGCTACCCGATTATTCTGTCATGGTTTACAAACTAGATGTCTCCTAGGGACTAATAAATTATAAACTTGTAGAACCTAATTTGCTTGCAGAGTCATTTATCTTATATCTATTTACTTACATAAAAGCATATGCAGTAGACGTCTAGGTAGGAAGTTAAGGGACTGCAATGCAAACGGTTGCGTGCCTCAATTGCCTCATCATTGTTGTAGCTGGAGTGGCATCACTTCAGGAGATCTTAGCTTAGGGTGGTATTCCACTTATCCAATATCTTGGTCCAATGTGTGTTTGCGTCTCAAATTTGACTTTATTAGAGAGTGAAACGCAATGCATATTGAACAGGTGGAATGCCACCCTTAGGTAGTCAACGTCAAAGACATATTTACATTTTTCGCCTTATTACAAGGGAGTAAGGTGCAAAAATGTAAATATATTTTTGACGTCGACTGTACAAGAATAAAAGCGTACAGTGATATTTTTTAAAATCTTTTAGGTGCATCCTACAAGGTTTGAATTTAAGATTTTGGATGTGGATTTGGATATTATGGATGCGGAATAAATTCAAGATTAATATTACTACTAATGACTAGAGTTAGACCAAGACTCTGCAACGATTTTGATAGTACACGCAGTGCAAGTGTTATTAAATTTATACGTCATAATTTTCATAGAAGTTTGATGTTTAAAATAACACTTGCACTGCGTGTGCTATCAAAATTGTTGCAGACTTGTCTGGGTCTAACTCTATGACATTTCGTTTTCCTATTCAAAAAATCATTTCACATTGTAAGGCCTTATAAATTAGAGCCTTAGAGATCTCATTGCAGGATTGGCGTCTCATTGTGTCATTTGACCTACCTAAGGCTCTGTACGGTACGGTTAATACGGTACTTAAAATCTATTTTTATTCTGTCGGATACCTACTTAATTCTTTACATTACCCGGTAAGTACTTACACTAAAGGCAGGTGAAATCGCTTATTATTAAATATTTGATCGTGTGTTACGAACATGGCCCTGAGCTGGTGCTGAGAGTGAGACTGTTGATATACCTAATAGGTACAACATTGACGAGGAAAGGGGCTTTGTATGATGGACACTGAACATCTTTAGCTTTATTGTATAGGTCTTTTGTTATGGATTATTATTGTAATTTTTATACATACAATCAGTCTTCTCAAATTCTAAAAGTGACTGTTTTCCATCAGGCGGGGCGTATGCTTGTTTGCCACCGAGGCGGTAAAACGATTAACCCTTTACCAGGCCCCTAAGAACTAGCGTGTCTCCATACGTACTGTGTATACTGTAAAATACAACCGTATTGAACGCCTTGTAAAAAATGTATTTACAAAAGTCGGAGATGTTCCTTTAAACCAGAAATAAAAATGTGGGTTACGGTTATCCCATCGCCTGTCTAAGTAATTAACTGTCATACTCGATTTCGTCTTATTATATTCTTGATCAGGCGAAGGGATATATTCCTCCCACATCTTATATCGGTTATCAATGTTATCATAGTCAAGGTTTAACTCCAAATCTACTACGAAACATTATATCAATCACTGAATCGCTCTCGGTTGAACACAAAAACAGTTTTATTACTTACGCGAGTTTTTATGACATGACAAGACAATTTACCGGGCCATGGGAAGAAGAGCTCCCGCACAGTTAAACTCTAATAAGGCCATGGGATAATGACAACCCACATCCTAATTCTGGTCATACACAATAATGCATGAATATTTAGCAAGGGAGGTGGGAGGAATATCCCTTCGCCTGGTAAAGGGTTAACTATTTTTGCCCAAGTGGATGGCTCATTTTAAAAACTTTCAAGTTGACCATGCTCTTTAAAATAAGTAAACGTACAGGGCGAATTGAGAGGTACATTTCGATTAGATTATTAACCTTTCAACACTCAAAATCTACAAAATATCAAAAAATTGTTCGACCTATGTACTTCTGTTTCATAGAAATTAAGGAAAGTGTTCGAATTTCTCCGTAGTTTACTGAAATTAGAGTTCAAGTTAATTTAAACGGTTGCCAAGGATATATTACGCGATTTACGTATAGAAGCGTGTTGTGAATGAAGATCATTAAATACTATTTTCAGGGATTGACAAAATATTTTGTAGGAGGTTTGGAGTTAAAACCTGACTACGGTAACCGATATAAGATGTGGGAGGTGGGAGGAATATCCCTTCGCCTGTTAAAGGGTTAACTATTTTTGCCCAAGTGGATGGCTCATTTTAAAAACTTTCAAGTTGACCATGCTCTTTAAAATAAGTAAACGTACAGGGCGAATTGAGAGGTACATTTCGATTAGATTATTAACCTTTCAACACTCAAAATCTACAAAATATCAAAAAATTGTTCGACCTATGTACTTCTGTTTCATAGAAATTAAGGAAAGTGTTCGAATTTCTCCGTAGTTTACTGAAATTAGAGTTCAAGTTAATTTAAACGGTTGCCAAGGATATATTACGCGATTTACGTATAGAAGCGTGTTGTGAATGAAGATCATTAAATACTATTTTCAGGGATTGACAAAATATTTTGTAGGAGGTTTGGAGTTAAAACCTGACTACGGTAACCGATATAAGATGTGGGAGGTGGGAGGAATATCCCTTCGCCTGGTAAAGGGTTAACTATTTTTGCCCAAGTGGATGGCTCATTTTAAAAACTTTCAAGTTGACCATGCTCTTTAAAATAAGTAAACGTACAGGGCGAATTGAGAGGTACATTTCGATTAGATTATTAAAAGTACCTCACCTTGACATGCAACTAGCCACCGAGCAGATCGATATCGCGACGCGCTGCTTGCAGCTGTAACGAGACTCGGTTATTTAAAAGTATCGTGTGCATATCTATTTTATTCATAGCTCATTATAGGTACTTCCCTGTACCTAATATCGACCTACTAATATGCCGTCAGAGAGTTTGCAATATCGCGAGATTTTTCTAAAATTTCTGAGAACTTTTCCAAGTATTTGGAAACGCTAATCTATGTTTTACCTAAATATTTTTTCATAATTGCAATGTCCAGCTTTTCCATTAATAAATATCCTATGGTTGTCCCGGCTATTGCCGCGCTTCGCTAAGGGCGTCTTAATTCCGATATTTGGCGCAGACAATAGTTTGTATGATAGTAACTGCAGTTACTATCATACAATTGCCATTCTTCACAAACGTTCATCAGTTAGGTACTTTATTGCACACAAGATTGGTGTACAACTGTGGACAACCGTGGTCCATAGCATATACTTAGTATTTTTCAAACAGCATGGGTACGGTGACATATGTCTTCTCCATACAATTTATAACCTTAAAACGCAATATCTTGCATAACTGTACTGAGAAGATATCCGTCATCGTACTCATGATGTTTCAGCGCACTTATATACAGGGTGTAATCGTTAAGTGTAGCCAGGCGATAATTCCGTAAATATAACAGATATCAGAAAACTTCAAATTGATATCGAAAGGGCGTTACCCAATGAGTAAAATTACATTTATAACTTTTTTTAAATAACAGCAGAAATATCCCAAACATTAACTTCAAACCCTCCCATACATTTAGTACGACGACTCACCCCTCAAAGAACGTCGGTGTTGTAAGAGATAAAACTGCTAGAGATTCATTATTTGGGATATTAAACTGTAATAAAATAATAAAACTACCGTTTATGAAATAATAAATCTAACATTTTTTAAGGAAGTTCATTTAGAAACATTTAAGAGCCCGTCAATGTATCGCACAAGAAGGGCGTTATTTCGAGCAACTATTGTAATTATAAAAAAATGTACCTCCTTAAAAAATAAATGTTAGGTTTATTATTTCATAAACGGTAGTTTCATTATCTTATTACAGTTTATTATTGCAAATAATGAATCTCAAGCAGTTTTATCTCATACAACACCGACGTTCTTTGAGGGGTAAGTCGTCGTACCTACTAAATGTATGGGAGGGCTTGAAGTTAATGTTTGGGATATTTCTGCTTTTATTAAAAAAAAGTTGTTAATGTAATTTTACTCATTGGGTAACGCACTATCGATATCAGTTTGAAGTTTTCTGATATCTGTTATATTTACGGAATTATTGCCTGGCTACACTTAACGATTACACCCTGTATATTATATATATACTAGTAGTTCGCCCCGAACTGAGAACTCGTGGTTTGCCAAAAAATATATAGAGCGATTGACTTTGTTGCACCTATTATACTTACTCGTATAGTTCGACATAAAATAGTAGAAAATAATTTTCAAGAAAATAAACTGACTTCTATGAGTTCCGGTGAAAGATTATTGTACATAGATGGTGCACTATATAGAAAAGGAGGTAAAACCACCCACTTTTCTCGTAGGTAGCATTTCGTTTCTGTAAGCGTCGCAGTTTTAGCCTCACGAACCCACTTCTCTGAGAGCAGTTCGGTTCTGTGAGGATTGCAGTTCGAACCTAACCAAAACCACTTTTCTAGTAGCATTTCGTTTCTGTAAGGCTCGCAGTTATAACCTAACCCACTTTTTTTCGGTTCTGTGAGGATCGCAGTTCAACCTAACCTATTAACCCACTTAACGGCGCGTGCGGTGCGGTTTACGGGGGTTTGAGCGGGAGGGGCTAGACAGTTTGGCATCATTATACTTTATACCTACATTTTATGGTAGGTAATCATAGTGGTTTATTTAGCTTAGGTATCAGTGGTTTTCCGGGTCCGGGTCCAGTTCCGGGTCCAGGAATAGGTCCAGGTCGAGATCCAGATCTAGGTCTTGGTCCAGGTGCAAGTCCGGGTCCAAGTTCGGGTCCAGGTCCGGGTTCAGGTCCAGATAAGAGCCCGGATCCGGGTCAGGTCTGGCTCCAGGGCCAGCTCCGTCAAAATCGAAATTCGAAATCGCCAAACGTGTACTATGCATCATTGAAGAGTTCTGTTCTGATCATCATCAGCAGTTCCACTCCATCAAATGCGACAGTTTTTAATGTAAATTCTTGATTTTCTGATGAAAATATACAAATCTCTATACGCATGCCTTTAAGAATTGAGGAGTTCCCTCGATTCATTATGGATACCATCATTAGACCTCGAGCTTGACAAAAATGTGGCTTAAAAACTTAACTTGCTTAACAAACATAACGAAGAGGACACATCGCCAAACGTGAACTATGCGTCGTTGAAGAGTTCCGTTCTGATCATCATCAGCAGTTCCACTTCATCAAATGCGACAGTTTTTAATGAAAATGCTTGATTTTTCTGATGAAAATGCAAAAATCTCTATACGCATGCCTTTAAGATTTGAGGAGTTCCATCGATTCCTCCTGGATCCCATCATCAGAACTTGAGCTTGACAAAAATGTGGCTTAAAAACTTAACTTGCTTAACAAACATAACGAAGAGGACGAATCGCCAAACGTGAACTATGCTTCGTTGAAGAGTTCCGTTCTGATCATCATCAGCAGTTCCTCTTCATCAAATGTCACTTTTTTGAACGTATATGCTTGACTTGTTGATAAAACACATAAATCACTACATGTATGCCTTTAAGATTTGAGGAGTTCCCTCGATTTCTCATGGATCCCATGATCAGAACTGGGTTTTTACTTACAACCAAAAAAATAATTTTCAAAATCAGTCCAGTAATGACGGAGATATGGAGTAGAGTCTGGCTAGCCAAAAATTGTTGACAGATATTTCGTTGTTGTATCACCAATTGTCTATGATTTAAAAAAAAGTTAAAATTCTGTCATTCATTCAAATTGTTCGCGGTTTATAAGGCGACATTTGAAATAATACTTAAATAATTTTAATAATGACTATACCGAGTGAGGTCCGCAAACTATTATTTAAGCTCGTAAATAATTACGACAATGTGCGAAGTTGACGTGAAGCGTTTTATAACGAAAAACTGCAATGTTTACAAGTCGTAAACAATTTAGTAGGTTGGTGCTCTATTAATATTTTGATACTTTAAGTACTAGTTCTAACATTTCCCTATAACTTTGATTAAGGTACGTGAATTTATTAATACCTGAATCTCATAAACAGGGCAAATGTGTAAAAAAACGTATAAACTAGAAGTTCTGGAAAATATCAATAAAATCAAAACATTGGAACGTAAACTTATGTTTGTCGTTGACTGTACTTTAAATAGTGGTAGAAAATATGTGAGCTGACTTTGAGTGCACGTCAACGTATATTTAACTTATTTCCTTAGGTACCTTACGTGTGCACAGAAAATCAAAAATATTTTCTAGTATCATATATAACTATAATTCCTACTACACACAGTGTGACCAGCCCAAGATTTTTTGAAGTTCCCGCCAAAACTTAGGGTAATATTTTAGTAGCCAGACTCTAACAAACATAAAAAAAAATCACAATCGAATCTCCTCCTTTTGAGATTTGGAAGTCGGTTAATAAATGAGGGCTCCACATTCTACGTAGCTGTCACATTTTTGACGTAAAATGCTTACACATGGCAACAATTTATAGTCTGTCAAGCCATTTCCGTCAGTAGATAAAAGCGGCTATAAAATGTAGGCGCGAAGGGTTATCGTCCCATAGAAAATTTTAATATCGCGCCTTTTTCTACTGACAAACTTGTTTGACCGACTATAGTATGGAAATTTTAGAGTTCCATTTTATTCAATTTCTACTATTTATGTCCCACTTTAGGCGGCAATGGATCAAAATTCGCGTGGATATATTACAAAGTATTAACTGATACTGTATCTGTGGTAAGCCGAAATATTTCCTGTCAAATGTCAAATACCTATATTATGTTTATTTTTATCTTGCTAATTAATTATAAATGGTAAATTTAAAAACAATATTATAAAAGTGCAAGCCGAGCACTTTCATTTGATACCAAACAAACTCGACCATACTTTCTTGCAAAAAGATGACCAGAATAGCAAGACCCCTCACAAATAGCTTTTTAGCCTTCTAATGTCTTCTAGCTCAATAACCCCTTGATCGAGCCTGCTTATAATTTAATGACTAACATATAATGCCTTCAACTACAGGTTTACCCAATTTAATTTAAACTAGTAGTTCGCCCCGAACTGAGAACTCGCGGATTGCCAAAAATTATATAGAGTGGATTGACTTTGTTGCACCTACTTACTCGTACAGTTCGACATAAAATAGTACTAAAATAATTTTCAAGAAAAAAAAACCGACTTCTATGGGGGCCGGTGAAAGATTATTGTACATAGATGGTGCACTATGCAGAAAAGGGGGTAAAACCACCCACTTTTCTAGTAGGTAGCATTTCGTTTCTGTAAAGGTCGCAGTTTTAGCCTCACGAACCCACTTCTTTGATAGCAGTTCGGTTCTGTGAGGATTGCAGTTCGAACCTAACCAAAACCACTTTTCTAGTAGCATTTCATTTTTGTAAGGCTCGCAGTTCTAACCTAACCTAACCCACTTTTTTTCGGTTCTGTGAGGAACGCAGTTAAAACCTAACCTAACCCACTTAACGGCACGTGCGGTGCGGTGTACGGGGGTTTGAACGGGAGGGGCTAGTAAGTTTGGCATCATTATACTTTATACCTACATTTTATGGTAGGTAATCATAGTGGTTTATTTAGCTTAGGTATCAGTGGTATTCCGGGTCAAGGTCCGAGTCCGGGTCCGGGTCCAGTTCCGGGTCCAGGACCAGGTCCAGGTCTAGGTCTTGGTCCAGGTCCAAGTCCAGGTCCAAGTCCGGGTCCAGGTCCGGGTTCAGGTCCAGATAAGAGCCCGGATCCGGGTTAGGTCTGGCTCCAGGGCCAGCTCCGTCAAAATCGAAATTCGAAATCGCCAAACGTGTAGTCATTGAAGAGTTCTGTTCTGATCATCATCAGCAGTTCCACTTCATCAAATGCGACAGTTTTTAATGTAAATTCTTGATTACTGATGAAAATACACAAATCTCTATACGCATGCCTTTAAGATTTGAGGAGTTCCCTCGATTCCTCATGGATACCATCATCAGACCTCGAGCTTGACAAAAATGTGGCTTAAAAACTTGCTTAACAAACATAACGAAGAGGACAAATCGCCAAACGTGAACTATGCTTCGTTGAAGAGTTCCGTTCTGATCATCTGAACTGGGTTTTGACAAAAACGGGACCAATATGTATGCATATACATACAATCAAAAAAATAATTTAAAAAATCGGTCCAGTAATGACGGAGATATGGAGTAACAAATATAAAAAACAATCACAATCGAATCTCCTCCTTTTGAGATTAATTGGAAGTCGGTTAATAAATGAGGGCCCCACTTTCTACGTAGCTGTCACATTTTTGAGGTAAAATGCTTACACATGGCAACAATGTATAGTCTGTCAAGTCACTTCCGTCAGTAGAAAAAAGCGGCTAAAAATGTAGGCGCGAAGGGTTATCGTCCCATAGAAAATTAGAATATCGCGCCTTTTTCTACTGACAAACTTGTTTGACCGATAATCTATAGCGGCGGTCGGCAACCTGCGGCCCGCGGGCCGCATGCGGCTCGTGAAACTATCACTTGCGGCCTGCGAGCCTCTCTGGCTATGTAATATTGAGAAACGACAATGTCTGATAAAGTCATAAATATTAACAAAGTGCGGCCCGCGTCAACTTACTCATCGTTAACTACGCAACTAAAAGTACGCAAAAAAAGGTTGCCGACCGCTGATCTATAGTATAGAAATACAATCTATAGTAAAAAAAACTATAGTATAGAAATTTTAGAGTTCCATTTTATTTAATTTCTACAATTTTATGTCCCACTATAGGCGGCAATGGATCAAAAATCGCGTGGATATATTACAAGGTCTGTGGAGCCCTTAACTGATAATGTATCTGTGGTAAGCCGAAATATTTCCTGTCAAATGTCAAATACCTATATTATGTTTATTTTTATCTTGCTAATTATTTCAAAATGGTAATTTTAAAAACGATATTATAAAAGTGCAAGCCGAGCACTTTCATTTGATACCAAACTCGACCATACTTTCTTGCAAAAAGATGACCAGAATAACAAGACCCCTCACAAATAGCTTTTTAGCCTTCTAAGCTCTTCTAGCTCAATAACCCCTTGATCGAGCCTGCTCATAATTTAATGACTAAAATATAATACCCTCAACTACACGTTTACCCAATTTAATTTAAATTAGAACAAATTTACTTAAGTTCTTGAGTATCAAACCGAAGGAACTCATCATGATGAACTCTTTCTTCCAGAAGCCGCCTCACAGGAAATGGACCTGGATGAGTCCTGACGGTTCCACGAGAAACGAGATAGACTTCATCATGACCGACAAGAAACGGATATTCAGTGATGTCTCTGTGATCAACAGGGTAAAGACCGGTAGTAATCACCGAATCGTAAGAGGCTCACTAAATATCAATATTAAACTTGAAAGGTCCAGCCTGATGAAGTCTACGCTCCGACCTACTCGAGCCCATGTACAAAACCCCGAAAGCTTTCAACTCGAGCTCTCTAACCGCTTTGCTTGCCTAGAGAACTTGGCTTCAGTGGACGAAATCAACGACGGGCTAGTGTGTCCACACAGTAGGGTCTAAGTTTTATAGACCCCGCCGTAAAGATAGACCTCAGAAATTGACCGAGCAAACCTTAAACCTCATGGCTGAACGACGCTCGTTACAGCTGCAGTCTCCCGATGACGCGAAGTCATATAGGCAGCTCAATAGACGTATATCTAAGTCCTTGCGACATGATCTGCGTCTCTTTAATATGGTTAGTATTAACTAACCGTATTAAAGAGACTATTGAGCGAAACCAAGGCTCCAAAGTGTTCGCAAAGGACAAGTCTATTGGGCAAAGCCAGCTGACAAAGCTGAAACGGGAAGATGGCAGCATAGCGTCGAGCAAAGCAGAGGTTTTAGGCGAGATCGAGAGGTTCTATGGACAGTTATACACTTCGATCGCAAAGCCCGTTGACAGCTTGGTAGGAGATCCAAGAGCCAAGCTGTCCCGACATTATACCGAAGATATCCCGGACATCAGTCTGTACGAGATTAGGATGGCCCTGAAGCAGCTTAAGAACAACAAGGCGCCGGGCAAAGACGGAATCACTTCAGAGCTTCTGAGAGCGGGTGGAGTCCTCCAGAAGCTCTTTAATTCCGTCTTGTCCGAGGGCAAAACGCCTGAAACATGGAATAGAGGCGAGGTGGTGCTGTTTTTCAAAAAAGGTGATAACAACCTATTGAAGAACTACAGACCCATCACGCTTCTGAGCCATGTCTATAAGCTATTTTCAAGGGTCATCACGAACCGTCTCGAACACAGACTTGATGACTTCCAGCCTCCCGAACAAGCCGGTTTCCGAAAAGGCTATAGTACCATAGACCACATCCATACGCTGCGGCAAGTTATACAGAAGACCGAAGAGTATAACTTGCCATTATGCTTAGCGTTTGTGAACTATGAGAAAGCCTTCGATTCGGTGGAAACATGGGCGGTGCTTGAGTCGCTTCAGCGATGCCATATTGACTATCGGTACATCGAAGTGTTGAAGTGTTTGTATAGTAACGCCACCATGTCGGTCCGAGTACAGGAGCAGAGCACGAAGGCGATTCCATTGCAAAGAGGCGTAAGGCAGGGAGACGTTATCTCTCCGAAACTGTTTACTGCCGTAATGGAAGACGCCTTCAAGCTCCTGGAATGGCAAGGACTTGGCATCAACATCAACGGCGAATACATCACTCACCTTCGGTTTGCCGACGATATCGTAGTCATGGCAAAGTCGATGGAGGAACTCAGCATGATGCTCGATGACCTCAACCGAGTTTCACAACGGGTGGGCTTGAATATGAACATGGACAAGACGAAACTTATGTCAAATGCCAATGTTGTGCCCATCCCAGTCTCTGTTGGGAACTCGGTACTCGAAGTTGTTGACTCGTACATCTACCTAGGACAAGTAGTCCAATTAGGTAGGTCCAACTTCGAGAAATAGGTCAACCGCCGAATCCAACTCGGTTGGGCAGCGTTCGGGAAACTACGTAATGTCTTTTCGTCCGACATACCTCAGTGCCTCAAGACGAAAGTCTTTAATCAATGTGTGTTACCAGTGATGACTTACGGCTCCGAAACGTGGTCTTTCACTATCGGCCTCATCTCAAAACTCAAAGTCGCTCAACGAGCTATGGAGAGGGCTATGCTCGGAGTTTCTCTGCGTGATCGAATCAGAAATGAGGAGATCCGTAGACGAACTAAAGTCACCGACATAGCCCACCGGATTAGCAAGCTGAAGTGGCAATGGGCAGGCCATATTGCACGCAGAGAAGATGGCCGATGGGGTCGAAAAGTGCTCGAGTGGAGACCACGGACTAGCAAGCGCAGCGTAGGACGTCCACCCACAAGATGGACAGACGACCTTGTTAAGGCCGCCGGAAGTCGCTGGTTCAGCAGTGGACGTCTTATGGCTGAGATGATGAGTATCAAACTATCCTCTGATAGTTCAGCTTAAAAACATCGAAATTCCGGGACGTGCCCCTAGCCACAGCCAGCCGCGTGTCCCAAGTCGAATGTAAGAACTTCGTTCGCTTCGCTCGCTCGTTCGATTAGAACAAATTTACTTAAGTTCTTGAGTATCAAACTATCCTCTGATAATTCAGCTTAAAAACATCGAAATGCCGGGACGTGCCCCTAGCCAGCCGCGTGTCCCAAGTCGAATGTAAGAACTTGGTTCGCTTCGCTCGCTCGTTCGATAAAAACTTCGTTCGCTTCGCTCGCTCGTTCGATTATACCTAAATTATATGGTGGATTTTTTCAGCAATTTTTCGGTTTGTTTGAAAATCTATGCTTTTTTCATAACGGTCTTAGCCTAGTACCTACACACTGAACATTTTCAAGCGACGCGGCGTCGCGGCACTTTTGGCCCGATTCGAAGAATGCTTTTAAGAAGTCACAGTGGTACGATACTGATCTGTTATTATACATTGTTAGAATCGCGTAGGCTCGACGAGATCGTTGAGTAAATACATAATAGCGTCGTTCGCAAATCGCCAGTGAAATCCGGTCCAAAGGCTTTAGGTTTAGAGATGTATATTAAAATTTGAATAGGTACCTAGTAATTTTAATTATTTCTCAATATATCATGTTTAATTTAATTTGCAATCAGTGATATCGTGATATGCTTTACAGGTTGGTGTGGGAAGGCATACCTGATACATAATAAATAAAATAATATGAAAAAGTCTGGGGTGATCACTTGATTAGGTATAGTTCGTTTTTTTTAGCAAGAAAGAAAGTAAGCGATCTTGACATGTCTTTTTATTAAAAATCACAATTGAAAAATAAGTTACAGCAAATATGTTAGAATTATAAATTATATACGATCTTTTACATTATTTTGCTTTCAGTTTCTAATGCTAAAAAAAACGAACTATAGTCAGCAAATAAAAAAAATGCAAGACGCAATACGGTCAAATTGTGCAAGTCGGTAAGTAAATATAAATTTCCTAATTATAATTTTGACGAGAACACGGCGCAGTGCCGCATGTGGCGCGTTGGCTTTCCTCCAGCTTTATATTTAAACAGACCGGTATCTACTGACATTATATGAAAGGGTTTTGAAATATTCCAAATCGTATCCACACACAAATATTTCATATAAATCAGTGGATTCAGAAATGGATCTCTTCGCCGTTCAATTTCAAACACGCTGAAATCGAAGGCCTTTTCCAGTGCTTGCATGTATAAGGGGGCTGTATTTTGCTATGCGCCTGTTGTAACTATTACTATTTTGCAAATTTGCACAGTTTTCTCAGTTCTGATAATAAATATTAATGTATCTTAAGAATGCTACCTAGCACCTCATGATAAAAATATCGATTATCGTTTACTTTAAAAACAAATATCTAACTCATAGACGACGTTCTGTGGTATAGAATAGATATAAATTGCTCTAACAGCCCGTGGCCTCGCGGCACCTGCATAGGTATTTACGTTGACCGAGCAGATTAAGCAATGCCGGCTAAAACGTAGTGGTTATATTCCCTTTGATGCCGGCCTTGGTCCCAGAACTAACTGAGAGTTTTCTTTGGAAAGTACGCCCATAATAGGCAATCAGGTGCAAACACATCTTGCCCATTCATTTAAAGGTGATATTCGGATGTTAACTGAAGCTGCATTAACCACTCACTTGCTTTTGGTAACTGTAGCTACCAGCTGTCACCCTTATTTTATTATAATAATAGAGGTCACTGAAAAATATCAAGCATGTGAGTGGTTAAATATGTTGTGAGGTTGTGAGATTTTATCAAGTGAATTGACGAAATACAGTGGCGGCATCAACGGTGTCGCTGTAATATAATGTCGCAACAGTAATGCAGCTGCAGTTGACACCCGAATGTCACTTTAACTATGCCTAATTTCAACAATATATATAGTCTGGCATAAAGAGTACAAATTATAAAGTGGCAATACTGTAGTGTCGTCCTTTTCAAATCAATCTAATAAAACGGGACGACACTACAGTATTGCCACTTTTTTTAACTTCTACTCTTTTTTGTCAGACTATAATAAGTTTTGTTTTAACCGACTCCAAAATATGTATTTCAATTCCAAAAGGATGAGGTCCGGTCGTGGAGGTTTTTTCTGGGTCGAAATCTCAGACATCTTTAAGCAACCGGGATATCTCGACTGCTGAGATATCTACCGGTAGAGCCATTCTTGGCGATTCTACTTAATATTACATGACCGTACCTTCTTGGTGAGGTCAGGAGTGGCCGGGTGGTTGGTTATGGACCAGCATATCTTCTATTATCTATTTAATTATATTTGTTTGATTCGTTTCCTTCAAATATTAACAAGAACTGGACGCGCGGGCACATTCACGTCAGTCTCATAAATAGGTATTTATCAAATTGTAGCTAAATAGAATGTAATGGTATCTGCAATAACCTCAGCGTGATTGAAATTTACTCAATCATCATCGTCATCAACATCATCATATCAGCCCTTTATCGCCCACTGCTGAGCATAAGCCGCTTGTCCCGGTCCTGAGCTAATCTCATCTGGCGATCTAGCATGAGTTGCGTTCTCGCGCGCGAGTCCATACTTGACGTCGAGCTAGATGTATGGAGTCGCGCGCGAGAACGCAAAGCAATAAAGTATTACCTAGTTATCTAAGTAAATAGGTACAAAATGTCATGAGTTATAATTTGGAACTCAGATGTGGTATGTACCAGCAGTCACAAATTGTTTTTCATTAAAATTAACGACAATTTAAAACTACAACTCTATGACTTTAGAAGCCAAACCTTGACCAGGTTTTTACTCGAACCGAGGTCATTTGACCTTGTAGATCTCTAACAAAAAACATCGGGGCCTTAGAGAAATATATTAGACACGACGCGAGTATGTTAAATATTATTATTTATATTACTAACTAGGTCTAGTAGTCTACGTCTACGTAGTATTATTTATATTACTATTTACTATATATTATATATTTACTTTATGTACTTAGTTACGACTTTATTTTCAAAAATCTAGTCTAGACCGACTAGATGATACCTATATGATATGAACTTATTTGTGAATTAAATCTCAAAGAGATACCTACAGAGGGAGTTGTAGCCACAGTATAGGTACATAATATATGGTATCTCTTAAGATGAATACTGTGATACAGATATGATGCCATCTGTTTGTTCTCACGGTCTAGTGTTGCTTTAAGTACATTATGTGGTTGTAGGAAACAAAATAACATTTACATACCAATAATTTACCATTGAAGAAACCTTTTGCAATTAAGTTCGCCGCATTGTATCAAATTCTAGAAGTATAAGTAGGTAGGGACTAAGTATATGTATTAGATTAATAAAGTTTTCTGAAGGAGTTACTAAAATTCCTTTGCATATAAACAAGGAAACAAATTATATTTGAAAAGTGTGTAGCTGTAATAAATAATAATAACTTAATAAGCCTCTTTATTTCCATAATGAAGACTTACTAATCTACGTAAGTATTTACATATTTAACATGCATAAATTACAATCATAATTATTAAAATAAAATAAATAAATATTAGGGGACATCTTACACAGATCAACTTAGCCCCAAACTAAGCAAAGCTTGTATTATGGGTGCTAGGCGACGATATACATACTTATTTAGATAGATACATATTTATATATAGGTATACATAGAAAACACCCATGACTCAGGAACAAATATTAGTGTTCATCACACAAATAAATGCCCTTACCGGGATTCGAACCCAGGATCATAGGCTTCACAGGCAGGGTCACTAATACCCATTAGGCCAGACCGGTGTGTAAAACCTAATGAAGTTTTACACATTGATTATTAAATTGTAGTCTAATCAGAGAGAGCACCTCGTCCGCTTGGCGCAGCACTGGTTAGTAGTGACGTGAACGTGAAATTACCAAGAGTTTCATAGAGTCAAGTCGGACTAAGCTAAGGGGCCCACTGATTAACAATCCGCCGGACGGTATCGGCCTGTCAGTTGTTCGGAACTGTCAACATTTTGTTCTAACTGACAGGCCGATACCGTCCGGCGGACTGTTAATCAGTGGGCCCCTTAACTCGGCAGCGATTTTGCAAGACACAGACTGTGCAAGTGTTATTTAAAACGTTAACTTCTATAACATTATGCCGTTTAAAATAACACTTGCAAAGTCTGAGTTATTAATCGCTGTAGAGTTAGCTTGGTCTGACTCTATCTCTTCCATGTCCTTTAAATGTCCTATGAACTTGATATTTATACCGTAACAAAACTCAGCAGTGACAAACTATAAATACTTAACAGCCACGAAAGTCGGCCACATATTTACATAGTGCATAGCTGTAAGCAAATAAAACCACCTAATCGAAATTCGAGGCAAATTAGGTACCTAATAGTTATCGGTGAGGCAAACTAAAAAGCGGGCCAAGGTTCATCAATAGCGCCGGCGACGATAAGCGCGGCAGTTATCGGGACCAAGCAGTTGCGACAATTCGTTAGAGTACTGATGGCAGCCGCCCCCGCATACTGACGAAACCCTAAATTATTATAAAATCTAAAAAACTATGTATGTAGGTATATAGATTTTCTTCAACCAAAAACTTTGGCTCTTATCTTAGAGTTGGAAAGAATTTGCAAAACAGGCGTGATGTTTTTGAAGTGAAAACTTCTTTAGCGGCGCTGGGCACTTTTTGAGGTGGGGAAAAAATGATAAACTCGAGACAGCGTAAGGCGATCACGTGACCGTAATGTTTAGATGGCATTTAAATCAATAAAGAAAAACTCAATGACATGAAAAAGGTTCTAATCTTGTACGGGTTGAAATACGAGGATCTCACAGTTACATTCTAACTTTATATCACTCAAATATAATTCAATAAAGCTACATCTTGATGAAATCGCTAATAAAAGTGAACTCTAGTACTGGTGAATAAAACTCAAAATATCATGACCAAATATATTTAGATGCGAGGTCTGCAAGGTAACTTTACTATTTCTATTCGAATTTTAAACAATTAACGTTACAAATTTGAATTTCGAATTTTAAACAAGCTCACTGACCAGCAATTTCGGAACTAAGTTTTTCAATAGAAAGAAGGATGGGTCAATTATGGGTCTCTATTGGTTCCAAATTGGTTCCCATAAATTTTTTGTTCCGATTTTTTCAGTCCATAACGTTTTCCATCATAATTTTTATTAGTCATATTGTCAATAGTCATAAATTTTAATAATAATTTTTGCAGGTCATTATCGAACCAGCGAGCGAAGCGAATGAAGTTCTTACATTTGACTTGGGAGACGCGGCTGGCTAGGGGCACGTCCCGGCATTTCGATGTTTTTAAGCTGAACTAAGTATCAGAGGATAGTTTGATACTCAAGAACTTAAGTAATTTTGTTCTAATTTAAATCAAATTGGGTAAACGTGTAGTTGAGGGCATTATATTTTAGTCATTAAATTATGAGCAGGCTCGATCAAGGGGTTATTGAGCTATAAGAGCTTAGAAGGCTAAAAAGCTATCTGTGAGGGGTCTTGCTATTCTGGTCATCTTTTAGCAAGAAAGTATGGTCGCGTTTGGTATCAAATGAAAGTGCTCGGCTTGCACTTTTATAATATCGTTTTTAAATTTACCATTTCGAAATAATTAGCAAGATAAAAATAAACATCTTAATATAGGTATTTGATATTTGACAGGAAATATTTCGGCTTACCACAGATACAGTATCAGTTAAGGGCTCCACAGACCTTGTAATATATCCACGCGATTTTTGATCCATTGCCGCCTATAGTGGGACATAAAATAGTAGAAATAAAATAAAATTGAACTCTTAAATTTCCATACTATAGTCCGTCAAACAAGTTTGTCAGTAGAAAAAGGCGCGATATTCAAATTTTCTATGGGACGATTTGACGAGCCACTTTTTTCTACTGACGGAAATGGCTTGACAGACTATAAATTGTTGCCACGTGTAAGCATTTTACGTCAAAAATGTGACAGCTACGTAGAAATTGGCGCCCTCATTTATTAATCGACTTCCAAATCTCAAAAGGAGGAGATTCGATTGTGATTTTTTTTTATGTTTCTTACTCCATATGTCCGTCATTACTGGACCGATTTTGAAAATTATTTTACAGATTGGTCCCGTTTTTGTCAAAACCCAATTCTGATGATGAGATCCATGAGGAATCGAGGGAACTCCTCAAATCTTAAAGGCATACATATAGTGATTTATGTGCTTTATCAACAAATCAAGCATATACATTCAAAAAAGTGACATTTGATGAAGTGGAACTGCTGATGATGATCAGAACGGAACTCTTCAACGACGCATAGTTCACGTTTGGCGATTTGTCATCTTCGTTATGTTTGTTAAGCAAGTTTTTAAGCCACATTTTTGTCAAGCTCGAGTTCCATGAGGAACCGAGGGAACTCCTCAAATCTTAAAGGCATGCGTATAGAGATTTGTGTATTTTCATCAGAAAATCAAGAATTTACATTAAAAACTGTCGCATTTGATGAAGTGGAACTGCTGATGACGATCAGAACAACTCTTCAATGACGCATAGTATACGTTTGGCGATTTCGAATTTCGATTTTGACGGAGCTGGCCCTGGAGCCAGACCTGACCCGGACCCGGGCTCTTATCTGGACCTGAACCCGCACCTGGACCTGGACTTGGACCTGGGCTTGGACCTGGACCAAGACCTAGACCTGGACCTGGTCCTGGACCCGGAACTGGACCCGGACCCGGAATCGGACCCGGACTCGGACCTTGACCCGGAAAACCACTGATACCTAAGCTAAATAAACCACTATGATTACCTACCATAAAATGTAGGTATAAAGTATAATGATGCCAAACTTACTAGCCCCTCCCGCTCAAACCCCCGTACACCGCACCGCACGTGCCGTTAAGTGAGTTAGGTTAGGTTTGAACTGCGATCCTCACAGAACCGAAAAAAAGTGGGTTAGGTTAGGTTAGAACTGCAATCCTCACAGAACCGAACTGCTATCAAAGAAGTGGGTTCGTGAGGCTAAAACTGCGACCTTTACAGAAACGAAATGCTACCTACTAGAAAAGTGGGTGGTTTTACCTCCTTTTCTACATAGTGCACCATCTATGTACAATAACCGGCCCCCATAGAAGTCGTTTTTTTTTCTTGAAAATAATTTTCTACTATTTTATGTCGAACTATACGAGTAAGTAGGTGCAACAAAGTCAATCGCTCTATAAAATTTTTGGCAAACCGTGAGTTCTCAGTTCGGGGCGAACTACTAGTTATAGTTAGTCATAAAATCTGTTACTCATAATATTCAAAGTCCAGAAGGTATACCATTACATAATGTTGAAGGTAATAAACTTGCTTACAATAATCGTTGTAAGGTCTTTTATCGCAGGTTATAATGATAAGGGGAACACCCAAATATTCCGAAATATGTTTTTCCGACTTTCATAATCTCGATTTTCATAATCACGATTTTTTATACGTCCGAAATATCGAAATCACGACTTTGAAAAGCACGAAAGAAGAAAATCACGACTGCGCTATTTCCGAATACTTAAAATCCGATTGTCATATGAACGAAAGCATAAAAATCCGATTTTTAAAAATCCGAATTTTTTTTTCCGAATTTGTCTATTCCGAAATATCATTGCCCGATCGGAAATAAAATAATTCGGAATTCAGAAATTCGATCTTTTGTAAACTCGGAATAATGAAATTCGTGATTTTCAAAAGGGAAGTAATTAAATGGTCAGCCGTTCTTAAAATTGAATTTAAATCATTTGGACATGCTAGAACTGCTACCTTTACAGAAACCAACTGCTACTAGAAAAGTGGGTTAGGATAGAACTGCAACCTTCACAGAAGCCAACTGCCACTAGAAAAGTGGGTTAAGTTAGATCAGAACTGCGACCTTCACAGAAACCAACTCCTACTAGAAAAATGGGTTAGGTTAGAACTGCGACTTTCACAGAAACCAACTGGTACCAGAAAAGTGGGTTAGGTTAGGTTAGAACTGCGTCCTTTACAAAAACCAACTGCTACTAGAAAAGTGGGTTAGGTTAGGGTAGAACTGCGACCTTCACAGAAGCCAACTGGTACTAGAAAAGTAGGTAAGGTTAGAACTGCGACCTTTACAGAAACCAACTGCTACTAGCGAAGTGGGTTAGGTTAGGTTAGAATTGCGACCTTTACAGAAACCAACTGCTATTAGAAAAGTAGGTGTAGGTTAGGTTAGAACTGCGACCCTCCCTCCCCTAGAAACTTACTGCTTACAGAAAAGTAGGTATAGGTTAGGTTAGAACTGCGACCCCTACAGTAAATAACAGTTTTTAAAAAAGTAGGTTTAGGTTACGTTAGAACTGCTACCCCCCGTAGAAACGTAGGTACCTATATTTATTAACAACAAATTCGGAATATCGTTATTCGGAATTTAAAAAATAGGAATCACGTCAAATCGGAATTCAAAATTTCGGAATTATGACAATTCGGAATTCGTGATATCAAAAATCGTAAATGTTAAATTCGGTGTTTCTCCCTATCGGAATTGTTATATTTGGAATTATGTGGTTCGGAATTTAAAAAATCGTCGGTTTTACTATTCGTAAATATAAAACTTCGTGATTTTCATCGTTCGGTAATTACGACAATCGGAATTTTCATGGGTCGAGCATTTAAAAATCGGAATAATAAAATTCGATATTTTAAAATTCGCCATAAAATATTTCGGAATTATGTAGTGTACCCAATGATAAGTAGGGGCTCTATTGCATTCCCTAAATTTCAAGTTCCGATTTTTTTAGACCATAACGTTTTCAATCATAATTTTTATTAGTCATATTGTCAATAGTTATAAAATTAAACAATACAAATTGCATGCTTGCCTACCTACCTGGAGATTATTTTAAATTTCGCTTACTGATTTCCCCTCCATTTCTTATTTTTCATGTAGTTTATTAAACCATCTCGCCCCGCCAACGAGTCGACGGAGCCCCGCTTCGCGGGGCTCCTATTTCCGCTCTGAGGGACACAAGGTAACTAACGAACCTACCTGTGGAAACAGATTTTTTATTGTTTGGCTTACTGATTTCCCCGCCATTTCTTATTTTTCATGTAGCTTATTAAGCCATTTCGTCCCGCCAACGAGTCGACGGAGCCCCGCTTTCCGTAACTAACAGACCTACCTGAGGAAACAGATTTATTTTTTCTTTGTATGAAGGATGTTATTGATTTGGTTTCATAGACGTAGGTACTTTAGTCATCAAAAATGGACCCTTTGTTTGACATAATTATTGAAAGTCATAATGTTTAATATTATAGCTCCTAAATATGCGAATATTAGAGGATATAATTTTCTGACTATCGAAATTCGAAACAGTAAGTTTATGGGAAACAAAGGGATGACATTAAAACGATATGATTAACGACCATTAGTCCTATAAAATATATGCCTTAAAATATTTCTGAATAATTATTGATATAAGTACATACCTTTGAATGTTATTCTCATCAATTTTATAACTTTTGTGATATTTTTTAACTATAGCGTTTAATATTATAGATGTCTAACATTAGAACTATGAAACGTTATACTTAACAAAAATTATGACTTTTGATGTTTATTTCCATAAATTATATGGATATCAATTTCTGACTATCGAAATTCGAAACAATAAGTTTATGGGAAACAAAGGGATCCCGTCAATTATACATAGTGCTGCAGACATTTTGGACTAGTCATTGAGTTTTCACTTCTGTCGGCACTCCCGGAGTGCAACCCGTTGTTTTTTTTATTTCTATTTTCATTATAAGTAGCTGTACGTGTACCCCTAGTATAAATTTCATTCGATAGCGTGACGTAAGGCACTTACGGGTTTGCGTTAAGTGTCAATGACATTTTTTATGGGATTTTGAGTTACCAAAACGTCCCGCTGGCGAGCTGTTCATATCATAGCTATAGGAATGGAACACATAATAAAATAAAAGTTTTCACATCACCTATTCGGAAAAGGGCTTTTTCTTCCCTGCTAGGAGGGATCAAAGTAACACTTTTCTGTTCAAGCACACTATTTTACATTTTTTTGCACATTATTTTTTTAGCTTAAATAATCTGTTTAAGCATCAGATTGTGCCAAGACTAAGATTTTTTATTATCCTCATAGTTGATGTGAAAAGCAGTATGTGTCACACGGTATCAAAATTATTTCGTCTTGGGCGTTAACACTTGAATCCCTCATTACGCTCAGGATTCTACTTTAGAATCCCTCACTACGTTCTATTGTAGAATCCATCGCTTCATTCAGGATTCAATGTACGCCCTTGACGGAAATATATCATTTTGATCCCTTGTAACACAATAGTAGATTGTTAACCAAGGGTTGAAAGGCACCCATTTCTGTCGAGGTATTTTGGCGCTCGAACGCAGTGAGAGCGCCAATAGTCCGAGACGGAAATGGTGCCTTTCACCCGAGTTAAACACTCTACTTTTCATATCGAATACGAGGAAACCAAACAAGACAAGGCAATTTCGCAAAATCATTACCTAATTGAAGTACCTACGGCCATGATTTTTTTCCTTAGGACTTACTTGCAATCGGAGACTTTACATGTGTGAAGGTTAATAAAAATGATTTAGATTGCAATATTTACGTAAACACACATTTTTTAACAAACTGCAGTAATTTTAAAATTATTTGTTCATTATAGTATGAAAATCAGCGGGATTGCCTTTTAGTTTTTAATTAATTATACTTTTTCGTTCTAAAAGCCGCAACAGACTACCGGACCGCACCGCGACCTTGGTGCGCCGCACCACGTAATAACATATTAAAACTATTTTAAATATTAAATAACAATTTAATTAATAATATAAGAAATTTTTACCTTTTATTTTATTTTATTTTCATGAACATGGTGCTAAATAACTTTAAAAACCAATTTAATATCGTACAAACGTTTAACTGTGGCTGTATAAGATTCTGCCTTTGCTCATTTACGCAAGTGTAAAGCCCGCTCCACACTCGTGCGCGAATCGCGGCGCGAAGCCGCGAACGCGAGTCTGGAGTCGATTTCGCATATCAGCGAACTAGACTCCACACTCGCGTTCGCGGCTTCGCCCGCGATTCACGCGCATAGGCTGGAGGGGGCTCAAGGTTTAAAAAAAATATTTTTGGTGTATTCCTTTTGGTTCCCGCCTTATGAAATCGAGTAAATAGAATTCAACGAAAGAAATCAAGAATAATTTGTTTTTAACAACTTACTTACATCATTTTTTATAAAAAAGGGATCAACGTGGGAATAGTAAAATTAAACAATTACCAATTGTTCCTGGCGAGGAAATAAAGACACTATTTTTCCATTTTGTTTCAACCCAGTTGTTCGTGCGACGGGGACGCAGAGGAGTACACCACTTTTCTGCGCATAAACGTATCACTTTCTGCGCACCTTTTAGAACAACAACGACCCACTTTCAGAACATGAGATATGAAAACTACTATTGTATCACCATCACTAGAGGTAAATAGATGAATGTGTATGTACGAGTATGACGTGTTAGTGCCAGGTATTTAACGAGAACAAGTAGGTAACCATCAAACAATGTACTATGTACATCTATCAACTCCTCAAGACCTACATGACCTCGACACTACAAGACCTAGTGAATCTGAACGCGATGAAGTTGAGTTTTATCGTCGAGGATTATTTTTGCCTTGATATGGCAGATCAGCTCCGTATTAGAATTAGGTGTTATTGCATTATGATATAAATTACCGAAGTATACCTACCAATTTTCAACAGAATCAGACACCCTTGAAGTAGTTCGTATTTTCATTACAATTAAGATTTTAATCAGTTTGCTGCCTGCATAAACCATCAACCGCTTTATCAGGAACAAGCATATATTTCTAGGTAGAAATGCTAAAGGACCCGCAATACTCAAAACAGTATAATTAATCTGTAGTCCGTACACATGCAGAAATAAGTAACTAGTACCTATGTAAAAGCAAAGCAAGCTTTAGTGGTCCGTTGGTCGGAGTCTAAATTGAAACTGATTGAAATGCTCCAGATTTCAGTCAGTGCATTCATGTTGTCTGTGGTACGTCCAGGATATTTTGTCCAAATTGTAATTATAAAACTGATTTTCATAAGAGAATAAAAATGCCCCTATCCTCTCTGGCTAAATTGGAATCGCCATTTAGTCCGATACAATTATGTATATCATTTTTTGCTTTAACTCATCATAGGTGGTAAGCAGGTACCTACACGGTATCTAGAGACAATAGGCCCAGACTCAGAGATGTTGTTTTTTGGTTTAGTACGTAGGTATGTTATGTAGGTGACTAATCTTCTCTTACCATGAAAATATCTATCTAGATCGTATGAGTCTGATTTCACATGACGATATCGGGAGTAAGTTCTATTATAAAATGGTTTTGGCTGTTTTATTCGTCTTTGCAAACACATAAAAACCAAAGGCTGAACCAAAAATCCAAAACCAGCAAGCGGATTAATTAGTTATTTAGTTAAGCGTTAATATCTTTGGAGAAACTGGTTCAGTACAATTATCGCAATGTGCAATCAAGGATCGGCAAAGTTATTACGACGAACACTAACTTACCGGAAAGGTATCCTAAAAAGCGGCTGCTAGTGAGTGCTGCCGTACTATACGTAGTAAGTACCTACCTACCTCAGCTACCTCTATGAAAATATTGTCATTGAACTTTGTTACGGGTTAGTCATGATTCGTTGTCCGCAACTGTTTTCTTTCTGTTAAGTACTGCAATATAGGTACCATCGGTTGGTTTAAATGGACATGTCGGTCGCCGATATGTCGACGTCATGAAAAGGACAATTGTGGCTAATTAGTCACTTATTGTGCAGAGCTCGGTCGCAGCGCCAGCTTATTGATTTCATCACCCCGTCTCCGCTTAAATAGTGACGGCACGACAGATACTTACAGGTAGAGCGAGAATAAATTTTAATAAGATAGTTTAGCAATGCAAAGCGTTCATGTCATGCATCATTTCTTTCGAATAGCCCTTCGCAAGGTAGATGTTTTTTTTATTTTGCACCACACCAGCTCGGAAAGGTTTACTTTGCACTTCAAAAACGGATAGCAAAGTTGCACTTTGCTATCAGTAATTCACATGTGAGGCAAAGTAATCAAATGCAAATTTTGAGTTGTTTTCTTATGTTTGCTGGTAGAATGGACTTTTAAATGATGATTTTGGACGATAAATATTTAATAACATTCATTTGCATTTGATTTGGTTTGATTTTGATTGATATTTTACATTTAATATTTGCTTCGGATTGGTGTGGTGAAAAATTTTGTGTTTCACTCGGGGGCAAATTTTGTTTAACCCTCGTGCTTTGAAACCCTCGCAACGCTCAAGATTCCATTTTTCGAACCACTCGCTACGCTCGTGGTTCAATTTTGGAATCTTTCGCTTGCTCGGGTATCAATATTAAGCACGAGCGGTTAAACAACAACTTTGCCCCCTTATAAAACAAATAACTATTTATAGACGTCGAGATAAAAAAAGGGCTTCAACTCTAAGATGCCAACCGTACGATAAGTAGACGATTTCAATACATTCGATTTTGATTGGCGTTATACATAGATTAGACACTGAAAGACACATTACTTACAAAATTAAATTTTCAAAAACCTATTCCCTGATTAACCCTGATCATTAAAATAAATAATTTACATTTAAGTACATATTAATACCTACATTATATACTTGTTCACGACTTCGTCTGTCAGAGATTAGTACTTACTTTACTTTTCACTCTCTAGTCACGTAATAACTGTAATAAGGGAAGCTTTCCATGTGTTAACAACTATCCTGACATTTCCCGGGATTCACTTTTACCGTGGATAGTCCTTATTTCATATAAAATTTCCATTTTTTAAATAGGTATGTATAAAATTACATAATTAAATAATTCATATACATGATTAAAAACAAATTAAATCGTATAGATAGATTCCGTAATGCTAACGCATTTTAAATAACAGCAAACCTGCCGATTGCGAATACCTAAACGTAGTGGCTGTCAGTTTCATAAGCTAGCCAGTTTTCTTTTTACTTACGAAATAGGTAACAAAACAGGTACAAACTTACCCAGATTCGACCTAAGTCGGAAATCGTCATTCTACGTTCATATTACAGCATAGGTATAATGACTATAGTATTAAAGAAAATCTTTAACAGCAAACAACTTCATAAAACGGTTTAATATACCTACCATTATTAGTTATTTGTTTTACAAGGGGGCAAAGTTGTTGTTAACCGCTCGTGATAATATTGATACCCGAGCAAGCGAAAGATACCAAAATTGAACCACGAGCGTAGCAAGTGGTTCGAAAAATGGAATCATGAGCGCTGCGAGGGTTAAACAAAATTTGCCCCCGAGTGAAACACAAAATTTTTCACCACACCAACTCGAAGCAAATATTAAATGTAAAATATCAAACAAAATCAAATTCAAATGAATGTTGCGCTTTTGAATCCCTTACTACGCTCAAGATTCTAAATTAGATTCACTCGCTACGCTCGTGAATCTATTATAGAATCTTTCGCTTGCACGGGACTCAAAATAAGCACTCGAAGAAATATCAAACTTTGATCTCTTGTTGTACAAATAACTATTTCATTAAAATGATACCTACTTACTAAATTTAAATGATATCTTATACTTTTGAACGAGCAATTCTTGTAGGTTTACCTAGGTGTATATATTTCGAGGATCTCGGAACCGGCACTAACGATTTTGATGAAATTTGCTCTATGGGGGTTTTCAGGGCGAAATATCGATCTAGCTAACCTATTTTAGAGTTTTTATATGATTTCCGGGCAAAGCTCGGTCTCCCAGATATTTTGAATAATAACTCAGTATTCATATAAACTCCATAATACACTAGAATATGCGCTGGAATAAAATGAAGCTAGTTCTGTTCTGTAGGTGTAGGTGTGGTGTATACGAGGGACGAGGGCTAGGTCGACACTCGGTGCCGAAACGCCGAATGCGAAACTAGGTCAAGATGATTTTAGAATCAATACTCGCGCTCGCTCTCCTCTGAGGCGTGCAGCGGCAGATGGATTATTATACGCAAAGAGAGTTGGACACCTACCCTGCCGGTATTCACTGCACGGGTACGGGGTATATGTGCGTTCAATCACGTTTAAACCGTTTCTTGAAATGGTTAAACATACGTCACTTTTTGAGAAGTTTGTAGATAGGAAACTAGCGTGACATTTACGAAAAATACACGTAAATCTACAAACTTTTAAGTTTTCCTGCTATGGTTGTATCTATCTACAAGCTATAAACTGCTTGATTTTGAGAAACTTGATCATGTAATGATGTAAGAGCTCACAAAAGCTCAAAGCGTGAACGAAACTTATCGTCCCGCTTACTTTGTAGTTTAGGCTTGTTTCATAAACTGTGAGAATACAGTCACAGAAGACAGAGGGTCTACCGCCATCATCTGAAAACCTTATTCGACCTCTCTATTGCTCTTGCGTATTCAAGCGATAAAAAGGCAGATAAAGACCGTTCATATTTCGATTTTCGCGGTAAGGCATCAGTGCCTAGCCGTGTAATGGCGTCGCCAACAAAGCTGCTACCTCGTCACGAGAAGTATCAATTTCACCCAAATGAACCACTGTACATCCATGTGTTATCAATTTATCATATCACATTAAAAATCTGCAACTGAATATTATGAAAGAAGTCGAAAAAACACCGCCTCTTCGACACTTCCTTCTTTTTTTACATGCCTTGTGTGTGCAAAGGTATGTGTGCTACACGAGATCTTACTACCAACCTAACGTGTTTTCTTCTACACATGTACAGAGATTTATTATAAATATGGAAGTTTTTTTGTGCTCCTTGTGTATGATGATGGAAATACAATGGAAAAATTCACCACCTTGAACGATATTGGAACTCGTGACTAATACTTCACTAGTCTTTAAAGGCCATAGTCGGTTTTCCATAGTAAGTTGGCCCTTAAGTCAATTTGATTCGGGTTTTTTTTGTGAGTACCTCTTATGGTGAAGGATATTTTTGCTGAGTATCAACATCCTACTAGTGACAGTTTTTGACTTATGATTTCATTAATTTTTTTCTTTAATGTATTGTTTTTCGGGATGTATTCAAGCGATTTGCTTCATTTTTTTAAATAGTGTTCTTTATTTAGGTATGCATCGATACTCAAAAAAACCTACCACCTAATACCTGTTGTCATACAAAAAAAGGAAAAAAAAGGAAAACAAAAATAAAACATTTTTTTATGTCGTGGTGAAGTAGTGACACCTTTAATTTTTGTTTCTAGTTGTAGGCCTGACATTGGCCTACTACTTGCCTAAATATCAAAATTTTGACAGGAAGTACCGTTTGGAAATTTTGATATTTAGGCAAGTAGTAGGGCAATGTCTGGCCTATAGAACTAGAAAAAAAAATTGAGGTGTCACTACTTCACCACAACATAAAAAAAATGTTTTATTTTTTTTATATGACAACTGGTATTCGTTTTTTGAGTATCGATGCATACCTAAATAAAGAACACTATTTAAAAAACTGAAGCAAATCGCTTGAATACATCTCGAAAAACAATACATTAAAGAAAAAAAACAACGGGTTGCACTCCGGGAGTGCCGACAGAAGTGAAAACTCAATGACCAGTCCAAAATGTCTGCAGCACTATGTATAATTGCATCCTCCTTTCTATTGAAAAACTTTAGTTCCGAAATTGCTGGCCAGTGAGCTTAAATTTGTAGCGTTAATTGTTTAAAATTCGAATAGAAATTGTAAACCTTACAGACCTCGCATCTAAATATATTTGGTCATGATATTTTGAGTTTTATTCACCAGTACTAGAGTTCACTTTTATTAGCGATTTCATCAAGATGAGACTTTATTTCATTATTGAATTATATTGGAGTGATATAAAGTTAGAATGTAACTGTGAGATCCTCGTATTTCAGCCCGTACAAGATTAGAACATTGAGCTTTATTGCTTAATATAAAAGTCCAGTTTTAAATAATTCACCTGATTATGATACGTTATGACTAAAGTTCTTTGGTGAATAACATAGTCCGTGACACATGACGTCAGAGTTACGTTACGCGTTACGCTGAATCGAGTTTATCATTTTTTCCCCACCTCAACAAGTGCTCAGCGCCGCTAAAGGAGTTTTCACTTCAAAAAAAATCATTAGTCAAAAACTGTCACTAGTAGAATGTTGATACTCAGCAAAAATATCCTTCAACATAAGAGGTACCTACTCACAAAAAAAAAACCCGAATCAAATTGACTTAAGGGCCAACTTACTATGGAAAACCGACTATGGCCTTTGTTTTGTGGTAGCTGCTCATACCTAGATCTCATGGTAGACGCAAGACGCAATATAGGCAGATGTAGATGCGAATAATAGTAAAAGTCCTTAAATTCCAGTTTTGGGAATCACTCTTTACTAAATTGTTTTTATTCGACTATTAATGGAAATATGAATGGGATGAGTTTAGCAATCTAAGTAAGTATGTATGTAGGTGTGGGTATGATTGAGTCGCGATTGTGTTTACGAAAAAATCCGTGTTTGGGTTAAAGTTTTTCAAACGTATTGATCAAACAAAACGATACTAAACTGTCGATTACACGCTTACTTATTTAAATAGTTTAAAACGCTTGAAAGCTTGTTGTTGAAACATGTTGTTGAAAGCTTCATTAGCTACTTAAGTTGTTATGTGGTTGCCTGAGAGTGTTTCCTTTGTCCAATGATTGATGAAACAGGGGGCCGATTTTTGAATTTCGACCGCTCGATATCGAGTATTTCGTTCAATAATATCTCCACTACTAGGCATTAAAATTCTACTAATAGAATTGAAGTCGAGTGGTAAATACCACTAGATTCCAAATTTCGATTGCTCGTATTTCAAAAATTAGCATTTCGCCGTTTTCCACCGATTTTCGAGTGACGAAATCGAGCGATCGAAATTCAAAAATCGGTCCCCAGCTCTACGTTGGCCACTTATAAGTAGATATCGGTAAGTTCTGAACAAAGATTGCAAGAAAGTAAATATGGTATTATAGTTTGGTATCATCCTTGGTTTACACGTTTACACAAAATAAAATTGTATTATCTTTATTGTTTTTTAGTTGGGAAATGGAAATTGACTAAAATATGTTCTATCTTTTATTTCCGTAACTGATACACCCCTTTGTGTTTTGTTTATGTGTCCTATTGGTTAGATTTTTTACTTCTTTTTTTGGGACAGTGAGAGCAGATCAAATCAAGTCAGTTGCATTGGATCCTTCCTGTTTTTGTTTAACTAACTTTTTTTTCATTAAAACCTACGTTTTACTATTGAACGTTATTTTTAGGGTTTCGTTAAGTAGTCATTTAGGATTCGCCATGTCCGTCTGTCGGTAAGTCTGTTCGTCCGCGGCTATGCTCGGTGGCTCTATTAAGCGGTAGAAAGTTGCTATTTGGCATGGATATAAAAAATCAATCATAAATAGAGTTAGACCAAGAAACGTCTGCAGCGATTTTGATAACCCGTGCAAGTGTTATTTTAAACTTCAAACTTCTATGAAATTATGACGTATAAATAACACCTGCACTGCGTGGGCTATCAAAATCGCTGCAGTCTTTTCTTGGTCTAACTTTACCCATATACTTGTACCTAGTTTAAATTTGAGCAATCATGCTGACTTTGTTGTAAAATAAAAACTAGAAAAAAACGTATTTTGGCGTAGGTACCTCTCCCCTACACGTTAAATGAGGATGATTTTTTTTCTCTCAACCCTATAGTGTCTAGTGCCCTAGGGTGTCGTTGGATAGGTCTTTCTATCTATACTATTTATATGAATTACTAGCTTGGTGCGCAAAGTGTATAATTTGGGGACGAGACTAAAAACGACGACAGTCATAAATGACATAAATACTTAAATGTAAACTTTTTGGGATATTTCACTATTTTTGATATCATGTTAACTGTCCAATAACTTGTTTGGTTCATAAGCTAGCAGGCGGAGGCCACAGTCGTGCACATAGCTAGCTAGGTACATATTGTATGATACTGTCCGGTCTTAAAGAACAAAGGTGCCACCATGGGCCAAATGTAATGGGCAATGGCCCTACCGGGTCCGCATAGAAGCCTTGATATCGATATAAGTTGAGGTGGAATGCGTACGTAACCTCAGGCTCGGCCTTCTGACATCATGCGCATTACGTCATTCCTTATTGAACACCGCACATGTTCTTCTATAACTATGAGCGGCGTATAATTAAACACAGGGTTACACACATATATTAACTATAGACACCATAGTACCGCCTTTCCATACTCGACCTTATAAGCGAAACTTCCTACCCTGTTTCATTTATGTGGGCCTGACGGGGCTATGAGACACATTAATTAAGTATTTAAAACTTTAATACACGTGCCAAAGTATTAAAAAATTGCCTATGAAAGTTCACATTTTTGCCACGTCGAGCGCCATTATCGTGTTTTATAATGAATTCCCTTACCATGCACTTCCTGCATAGGCTAGCCAGATCTATTCCACCACGCATAACAGTCGTAACAACCACAAAATATAACCCACTGTAAAGTAGGTATAAGGGAAATCGGTTGAAATCGGTCCCGTCGTCTTCGAGAAATCGGTGGAAATACATAAAACTAAGACAGACACTCGACATCTGAGACATCTGAGAACATTTCTTTGAAATTTTGAACTCTGTAAAAGGCAAAATATAACTAAAGTCTTCAGTCCGCCAACCTTCAATAAATATGTGCTTAGGATCTAATCTTCCGTGTGAGAAATCCATTATTCCAGTCATTCCTGGTATTCAATTAGTTTAAATGCCAGTGACATTTGACCATGTCAGCGGTCAATTTTAACTATACCTACCTTAATCCAGTGAAATTGTAGAATTTTGTAACGTGGCTCTTCTGCGTCAAATCCGGTAGTTCTGATTTTTTGCAGACTTTTGTTGTTGGCCCAATTAATAATCCAAGTTTGTGACCTTGAGCGCCGAACGCAACTTTGTCAAAAATCGAAAAACCTGCGAATATTTCGGTTTTTATTTAATTTTGGGCGATTCTAACCCTAAATGACTAGTTTTTGATAGTACCTTCCTTAGACGTTTTATAAAGACGACTAAATTTGCTACAATACGAGATTAGAACTGTGTCTGTAGATTGAATAGTTTCCGAGATAAAGGCTTTCAAAATTTAGGCAGCAGGTTAGAGCAGGAAGAAATATAGCTTAGACTGGACCTGGGGATCCGACCCTTTCTCCTCCCTTTTTGGGGAGTAGGCACGGTACGATATCGTGGCTACCACGCCAAATCAGCTTTGTTTGACCTTAGGAACAATCGTGCCAAGCGGCATCGCCTGAGTCAAAATTGCATACTCACTGCACTCACTTACCTTACGAGCTCAATTTCAAAAAAATCTAAATTTTGAAAGCCTTTATCTCGGAAACTGTTCAATCTACAGAGACAGTTCTAATCTCGTATTGTAGCAAATTTAGTCTTCTTTATAAAACGCTCTAAAAATATTTAAAAATGTTTAGGGTTCCGTACCCAAAAGGTAAAACGAGACCCTATTACTAAGACTTCGCTGTCCGTCCGTCCGTCCGTCCGTCCGTCCGTCTGTCTGTCACCAGGCTGTATCTCACGAACCGTGATAGCTAGAAAGTTGAAATTTTCACAGATGATGTATTTCTGTTGCCGCTATAACAACAACCTTTCACCCTTGGTTAACAAGTGGAACACTTTCCACTGCTGGGCTAAGGACTCTCCCCTGGATCTTCACAACTCTCATTGTTGTGCTTTATAAGGATGGATGCATGCGGCAGATGTGACCCGCCCAGTCCCACTTCAGTCTAGCGGTCTTCTCCCCTACGTCAGCTAATATTGTGTGTTTTTGAGCGAAGTGGAGTTTTCCGGATGAGATCCGTCCTTGTCACACCTAGCGCAGTATGTTTTATTGCTCGCTGGCAAACCATCAATCTGGACTTCTGACTCTCGATGAGCGAACATGTTTGGCCACCGTAGGTTAGGACAGGAAGAATACACAAGTCAACGAGTTTACGCTTTAGCGACATTGGAAGGTCGCCCTTCATTAGCTTCTTCATGTACCAGTATCTCTTCCAGGCATTTTTAACACGGCGCTCAATTTCCTTGTCTTGCCTGTTGCTAAAAGAGCCTAACTGGCCCAAGTAGATATACTCGTTGATATATTGTATAATCTGCCCGTCTACCTGAACCCTACGTTTATTGCTGTTAGTCATCATCTGAGTTTCGTGCTATTATGGTTCGCTGCATCTAATGCCAATTCAATATCGAATTAAAATCTGGTTTATATGTTCGAATAGCGCTCCCATTCCTCCGTGCTTAGTGCTGTAAGTTAGAGCTAATTTCGAGTTTTAAAGCTTCAAGTCATAAAGAACCGCGGGGCTTCAGGATTCAAAGGCCGTCAAAGCGAATTCCTGAAGGCGCTTTCGTCAAAGCTTGAATTTAATTAAGAGCCTTGAAAACTTGCAAGTATTAAGGCTCTATCATAAGACTCCAAAATAGGTTTCATTGAGAAGAACAACACTATCTGTGCTCTAACTTAACCGCAGACAGCAACTTCACTGGCTATAACGCCCGGGCTAATTGTAGCTATTAGTTTTAACTGTAACTTCTAAGCGTTAATCTACTTTGTTCCGCGTGCGTACATGAGCATGCGGTAAACATCTCGCCGTAAGTCGGTCACCGAGGCTTTATCGCCATGGTAACCACTCTATTGGAGCCAGTATCGATCCTGCACAGCGTTACTCTGGCCCGAGATGGACCTTTGGTGGCGGGAACTGAGCGTTTCTGCACATAGTTATACACGAACCTGTGGGAGTCTACTTACTCTAGCCGATGAGGTTAGTTAAGGTATACCCGGGTACGATCGGATGGAGGGTAATACGGTATGATCGCAAACGTATGCAACTTGTTATCCTTGCTTTAGAGTTCAAATTAGCAATTACTCCGGGCTTAGTCCAAGAGGGTTTTTCGGTTTAGTGTCTTGAAAAAAAAAGTAATACAACTTTGAGTGTATAACTATGCTATTAACGGGCATTAAGTGATAATAAGTGATAAGTTTGTTTTCTTTTTTATCATTTGCAATAAACATTCAGAGGTAAAAATTTGTGAGAAATAAGTAATATATATATTTTGTGACATCCTTCCAACTATCGCGCTCGTCATTTAAGATTGAATGAAATACATTTTATTTTATATTATTGATTTTTTATTTTATGTGTCGCGTAGAGCAGGCCTTGTTCTCTAAGGGCCACTGGCACCATCCCACTAACCCGGGGTTAACCCGTTATACCGTTAACCCAGTGTCAATTTGTACTGGTAACCTTAACTCCAGGTTTAACCGGTTAACCCCGTGGTCCCCGTGTTAGTGGGATGATGCGAGTGGCGCTAAGATAGATAAAAAATAATTATCCAGAGGATCAAATGTTGGCTTGCCTAGAGTCAGTAAGTTGCCTCAATTTTGGGAAATTAATCCTTGAGGTTGACTCACGTTAGAACGGGCCGTGGCCGGGCCGGAGCTTCTGGAGCTTCGTTTTCTATGGAAAGCACCACGTGATCACCGATCAGCCGTCATAGAAAATGACATGTCGGACGCCCCGGCCCGGGCACATCCCGGTCTAGCGTGGGTCATCCCTTATTCAGGTTTGGGGAGTAAGAGTTCCGTCTTCTAGGACGTTTATGAGTTTTAACACTGTTAACCTTCGAGCAACGCCGGCTTCCGACATGTCGGAAGGGAGGAGCGCAAGCGATATCTTATCGTACAAATCATTCTCTACACTTGCTGGCAGTTACTATTAAAAAGATCGTATCTCGTAATGTCATGTCATGTCATATGTCTAGAATGTTTGCTGTTCATTACTGCTCGGTAAATTAAAAAAAAAAACTTCTTAATTAATTATTAGACGTATAAATTCTATATCTAGTTTAATTTATTGCCCGTATTGGATATACACACTATGTAAGTAAGCAGCGAATCGGCAATTAGTAAAATCTGCCTGTCTCTAAGAATAAACAGACAGTCATTGCTCGATCTTGTCGTTTCATTGAAGTATTCTCTATCCTCCTGAGTCCCTGAGGCCATTATAAAGAATTTAATCCAAATCGAATTTTGAATTAAAATGGAATACAAGAAGGTTCCAATTTCAAAACTGTAATAATGACAAGGGGGACTCAGGAGGCTATACTTTTACATGGCGCAGTCGGTAGGATAGCTGATTACGTAATACTTATGGGTCAAACACAAAACTATTGCCAAAGGACAGAAAAATGTACAGTTCGCGCGAACACACAAGTTTTCTCTCCTGTGGGCAATAGTTAACAGCTTTGGGCATGTAGGTAATGATTTTATCATACTTATCCAAATAAAAGGAGTATACCTTTTCATGTGGATAAGGGTTAAATAAGAAAATTAACCTTTATAAGAAAAGTTTTGTGTTTAACCCTTATCATCCCTTAAAGATATATTTACGGGATGATATTATGTAATCAGACGTTGTTGACGACACCCTAGTAATTTATATAAACTTACTGTAATAGTCGACTATAGTCAACCCTTTGCGTCTGACCCACGGTTCATCTCGAATTATCAAATAAATCATTCCTTGTACATATTGTAAAATGTATCCTTTGTGAGATAAATTTTTAATTATTAAATTGGACGACGGGACTTATCGCGTATTTAAGTTTTAAGATTTAACTCCGACGTTTCGAGGACGGCGTTGTCCCCGTGGTCTCGGAGAAGACTCAGTCAGTGATCTTCTCCGAGACCACGGGGACAACGCCGTCCTCGAAACGTCGGAGATAAATCTTAAAACTTAAATAATTAATTAATTATTTTTTAATTTTAATTAATTAATTATTAATTTAATTTAATTTTAATTAATTTTAATTTTTTTTCCCTCGTAATTTATATTTTGCCTTGCCCACATTTGCTCTATACGTGGTTTTGTGACCATGTACATTATAGGGACCTAGGTCATCTAAAATTAACCTTGTTTTAATTTATCGCCACTCGTTGCGAATTTCCTATTTTTCGCACTTGTTTCGTAATGTACTATTTAGTACCGAGGCCGAGGTCCTCTCCAATTTAAAATTATATTTAATATTTAACTAGCCTTCGCGCAAGTTCATATGTATTTGTATAAATGGGTGTAAACTAACAATCTTAAATCCCCTTATTAGTGGAACTCTCAAACAATTGAGAAGTATTATGTACCTATCTAATTCTAAAGACCTACCTGGCCTACACCTTCTAAGCCTCTTTCCTAGCCTTCTAAGATAAAAATTTAATACCTACCTATATACTAAGTTAGTCTGAATCGCATGAGTAACCCCGTCGCCTTCTTTATCAACCGTCTAGATAAGATAAGTGTAGCTGTAGATTAATTAGGGCGGTTTAAATATTCAATAATATTCAATACAGCGTAAATCTAATGCAATATTTTATATTTTCTCATTGTATATATTTACAATCCGATTTCTATTGAGTTTTGTGTTATAAACCACAGCCACATCCTTCATTGATTTTCTTTCATTCGTTGAACAAAAAAATGCTAGAATCTTTGCAGAAAATCTCATAGACATGTTTTACACCACACACTGACAGACAGATCAGATACCGTCGTGTGTAGGCAAATAATAAAGTGGTGAGTAGGTAAATATCCTCGTGAATGCACACAGGCTAGTGAGCGGCACGGTGGCCCGGCTAACGGGACATTTTTGGCTATAGCGCACGGCCAAGTTATACCAATTTCATCTTGGAATGGAATGTTGACATTTTCTGACATGTCTCGAGAAATATTTTCACTCAAAGATAGAAAGATAGATACACTACATAGGACCAAGGGCTTAAAAATGATAAAAGGTTACTAAATTCATATTGTACATGTGGGTAAACATCAGGAGGTATCAAAGTTTTCTAATAATGACGGTCACGTAATAGGGCGTAATGTAAGTATTCAAAATAATGATGGTATAATTGGGTGGATAGTAAATACTGAGATACATATATGTACCCACGTTATGAGGCAAGCCCGCGTCGCGGACCTCTCCTATCGAAATAATCGTTGTATCTAGGCCACTCCGGTGCGATGAACCGCTGATTTTCGGCGGAACGGCAACTATCTTTCACACGATAACGGACAAGACAACGTCATAATTTAGGGTTTTTCAAAATTGTATATCATCGCGTATTGCCATGTCATTAAGTTAAACAAAATTGAGCGACAATAAAGACTGTCATGGTCCAGTCGGATCCTAGGTGGTTTTGACGATGAATCCATGGAATATGGAGAAATTCCTCAATTATTGTAAGCATACTTATAGCGTTGTATGTATTTTATTATCTACTCATCTTCATAAGAGCTTGTTGCTAGGCCTACATGAATAAAGTAAATTTTGTTTGTTTGTTTGTACAAATAAAGCATTTGCATTTAAACAATGCTATTTGGTGAAATGGAACTGCTGATGAACACCTCACCGACAAGTATTTTGTGTCTTTGGATGAATTGTAATTGTTAGAAGGTGCACTATGTTCTTTAATAACTTTAATGGCTTTTCAGACTGTTTTGTGAATTTGACAATGTAACAAAGCGTAGGTGTGATGATTTAATGGATCTGACTTTGCTTTTTTAACATTTATATAATTTCGTCATCATCGGTATACTTTCCTTGTATTCACTGAGTAGGACTTACAATTACAACGGTAATTTTTGTACAGATTATTAATATGTATTTTGCATTTTTTGCTTGGCTTCTATACAGAACCGGAAGTAGCAACAATATACTACTATATACGTTATTATATTCTACCCGTGACTTCATCTGCGTGGATGATAATGATGAATTGATAAAAATTAACTACCCATATCCTTTCTCGGGGCCTAAAGTATCTCCATACCAAATTTCATCCAAATCAGTTCAGTGGTTTAAGCGTGAAAAGGTAACAGACAGTTTCGCATTTACTATATTAGTACCTATGGATCGATTAGGTAGGTACAGGAAATTCTGTACCCATATTGGTTTGTACACTCATAGATTTCACTGGTATAGGTAAGGTAAACTATAGGTAACCCGGCAACATTTACCTAAGACAAATAATAATGTTTAACAATTAATCCAAATTCTAAAAGTTTTGTTATTCTTCTGATAACAAACCTTATCAATAGTGTTATTAAAGTCAAACCCACGGATCGGACGAATGCCATTTGGCAACGCCAAAAAAGGCCCGTTCACCGACAACCCAACTTTCACTTCATGGCTCGTGAAAAAATGTACCGACCTTTCTAACAAGTTGGTCTTTGCAACAATTGTGTCGCAACGCGCAGCCGGATTTCTAATGACGAGAGAGGATGGAATGACAAGACCACAGAGGGCCCCGGGCTCAGGGTAACACTCGTAGGTTATCATACCACTTCAAACAAAATATTTTGACAAGAGGAATAAAGTGTTACGGAATAAAAATACAGTCATTAGGATATTCTTCAAAACCTTCAAGAACTGCAAATATAGGTATAGTTATTACACAAAAACACCTAAAGGGTTCTGCTAAATACATATGCAAGCTGCTTTTGTTTTATTTTTAAGTTAATTAAAAGGTACCTCTAGTGTAGTTCTAAATCACGTAGCTATTGTTCCTCAACATTTTTGTTACCACCGTTGGGAGAGCGGCGACTTGTGGCGCCCTACTGCCTAAAAAGCGGCACTATTCCAGTTATTGTTGAATTTAACATGTGCTACCTTAATAAATATTTTTATAAGTCCACCGAGTTGGTACCCTTCTACTTTATTAAGCCGACTAAATACAATAGTCTAAAAGAGACCGTTCACGCCTTTTTGTTTTGAATGAGGAAAAGTTAACCGAAAATATACATTGCCGAGCTTGATAAAACACAGTCAGAAAACTCTGAAGTAAGTACCTATATTTGAACGGTGTTTAGTATTCCTGAAATAAAAAAAACTCAGCCTCACTGTGCAGAGGGGGAACGCGGCCACCGTCCTGGGAACAATGCCTCAGGCTAATTTAGGGCTAGATTTATGATTTCTTTATTTTGTTATTTAATCTCTGTTTTATTAATATATTAAATTCTGGTATTATTTAAAAAATTAAATTCCTGAAGCCTTTTACATTAAAGACAGAAAACAATTCAAATGAACCACCGCACAACAGCAAAGGGTTGTGTCCCAATTTGCTTGGGAAGAAATATTTCAGGTAGGTATGGGCGAAGTATTGATTAGTATAACTGTCTGCGTTGGCGCATGGCTACGTGCCACAAACAGACCACGGTAAATACTAACTGGTGAGAATTTGGCATATCCCCATCCCGTTTTGCCTGCTTTAGAAATGCCGCGTGTCCGTCTCCTTCTCACACGGTTCACCTCCAAACGCTTTTTGAGTCCAGTCTGCGCTGAACCCACCAAACAGGTTTCTAATAAAAATAGTAGAAGCCCGCGATTTTGAGAATTGACTTAGGTCCAGGTCCGAGCCTAACACAGGGCCTTCACACTAAGAAACAAGTTCAGAGTAATATTTTCAATCCATTTAAAAATTTACCAGGCTGTTGATCGTTAGGTGGTTAATCTATGTTTATAGGCCTTTTAAGTCTCGTTAGTTCATGTTTTTTTTATTATCTATGTATGTAATGTATTAAATGACTTAACGAATTAAAATATTTTACCTTACAGACTTTAATTTTGGCAACACAACTTTGGAAGATTAGTAATGAGTAATATTATAATATTTTTCAAATTTTTGATAGATGTCATCGCCATACAATTTATTTATTACCTAAAAATGCCGAATGTCGCAAAATTTTATTGAGTTGACATCTATCATCGTACCCTTCCAGTTTGAAAAATATTATACGTTTTCATTACTTGGGTAGATAAGGACCGTATCGTTAATTATGGGTACAACTTTACTTAGCCGTTTTTTTCTGGTATTATATTCTTATTTAAAAATTACACATATAGTTTAATTAGTGCTTTAATAATAAGTAACATTTCGTCCTGGGAGATCACGTAAAGCATATGGTTTGGACAATTTTTACCTAATCCTCCCGAGTAACTACAACGATTCTGGACAAATACTACAAGAAAATTTGCGGTTTGCGAACAAGACGAGATATTACACAAAAAAATCGTACTATGTAAACAGCAATTACATATGATTCGTAAAGCGAAACATCTGGGCATAGTCTAATCATTTCTTTTAGAGAGAATGGCATGTTACTTACGACATCTCCGACTTTGGTATACAATATAACCATCATGGAGCGTTTCTATCGACCTGCTATAGCCATGGTTCAACGCCATGAATGTCCGTTAGGCTTTGGATTTCGGTAGATTCTTTTAGTTCTTTTAGCTGTTTCGTTTTTATGTAAAAATAAATATTCACCACATTTATTCTGTGGATGTTCAATTGAGCAATCATGAAGAAAGGACACTTAGATGGCATATTTTGGCAGCATATTTACCTTTTGTTTCTTTAAATTGTACCAAGGAATCGGTGAAATAGTCTCAAATTAAGCTCGATAGGCTTGGCTTGTCCAGATTATATTTGCTAGACGGTATTAAAATCATCATAAATTCCCTAAAATAATCTTATATCAGATATGGCTTAAAAATACCCCCAGATTATACCTTAAGAACATAGTAATACAAAATAATACACACGTCAACAGTTAAACCAGGTTTTATCTGTATCCATAATAAACGATAGGTACGATATCCTTAGGTACTGTAAAGCTGTAAGTAGTTACCTCTCAAATATTAATAAGGCAGGTAAGGTACCTATGTAATACTATGTATACTTTTTTAACTATACGTATATACATAGGTATACCAACGTTTTTATCGTTACTACTGCCTTTAACTATAGGTATGCACGTTTTTACAGATCACAAGGTTTGAGTTCTGAGCACTAAATAGGGGTACTAGTATGTGTAAGTATTACTTATATACCTAAGTAGTTAGATGAATGCAAGTACGATAGAAACGGATGGTTAATAACCTGTCAAGGGCAAAACTATAACCGGCATTATTGGTTCGTGGTATAAGTAGGTAGGGCTGAGTTGCAGTTTAACCATTATGTCCATTATTATTTATTATTTTGCCCGGCGTTTTAGGTAAAGTCAGCAGCAGAAGTTGCTAAGCGGGCGAGGTGTTCAAATTACCTTGACACGCTCTTATTCTCTTAACAATAAAGTCGCGTCAAGATCATTTTGAACCCCTCGCCCGCTTAGCAACTTCTGCTGCTGATCGTATCTAGGTGTACGTTAGGCAGGTACCTGTTTAAAAAAATATAGGTACAGTCGCCATCAAATAGGGATATCGGAGCGGTCAAGGCGCGAACAAATATCTGAACATGCCTCTGTTGTTAAGGCGTTAGAGTGCGTGTTTAGATATTGTGAACACCAATGGCTGCTCCGCTATATATGATGTCGACTGTACACCATTTATTAAAAGCTATGGTTTCTGTATTCAGCTTGAGTATGGATTGTAGCTAAAATAACAGAGCAATTTGCTTCAATCAAATATTCTAAAGACGAGAAAGTTAGGATTTTGTGATTTTGGCGTAGATTGCTGTAATAGGCGATATGTCATGTTCTATAGTATTTTTCATATAGCTTGGGTAAGGTGACAGCTGTCAACTCAATACATATTTTCAATACCTATTACAATAATACATAAGGGACTCTGCCCCCCCTCGAATTTTGGCGTGTATTTTTTATGGATGGTGTGGCTCTACATTAGTCATTAATGTGCAAAATTTCAGCACTCTATACTTTACAGTTTTTTGTTTAAAAAAACGAAATGGGTATATTTTTACTTCGATATTTTTTTTCTAGCTAACCGATTTTAGTGTGCTTCACATATACCTATTATTATTATTATAGCCTTTTCTTCCATATCCATTTTAGTTTGTCTATGTATTTTTGAACTAGTTGTTTTATTTATTTATATGGATCCCTCTCTGGCTGAAGGCCTCCTCCAGGTCACATATACCTATTGTACATTAACCAAGGATGATATGACATAAATTACATTCTCATTATGTCATAGAAAAAAATTATAAAATGCTGACGAAACTACTTATTCACATTTTTTTTTACTTCCACGTTAGAGACCGCTCCAATTTTTTCACCATTAATACACATTACCAACGTGCTATAATATGTATTTTTTTCAGAATTATAGCTGTGGGAGAACATGGAGATATCTTTACATACATTTCCTAGAACCGCTATAATATAAAACGGAAAGATTGAAACCCCTTTAGAGAAACGTGCATGTTGCATACTAAATACTGGCCACTTACATTTCATTACGTTTAAAAATTAATAAAATCTAATATATTATAAGTAGCGGTTTATATTATAGCGGTTGTAGGAAATGTATGTAAAGTATTTTATGTAAAGATATCTCCATGTTCCCCCACAGCTATAATTTTGAATAAAAAATACATATTGTTGCTCGTTGGTAGGTGTATTAATGGTAAAAAATTGGAGCGGTCTCTAACGTGGTAAAGTAAAAAAAAAACTTGTGAAATCTTTCGTCAGCATTAAATTTGTTTTTTTCTATGTCATAATGAAAATGTAATTTATGTCATATAATCATCTTTAGTAAATGTACAATATACATATGTAAAGCACGCTGAAATCGGTTGGCTAGAAAAAAATTATAGAAGAAAAATTATTTTTCTTTAAAAAAAACTTTTCTTTAAACATAAAAAGAAAAGTTAAGGGTGCTAAAATTTTGCACATTAATGACTAATGTAGAGCCACACCATCCATAAAAAATACACGCCGAAATTCGAGGGGGGCAGAGCCACTTAGCTTATCCTGACACGGCCTTGGATTAAAGATACGAATATACCGGGTGTGTCTCTAGAAATGTTCCAGCCTGTATTTAGGTAGGTACCTACGTTCTGCGGTGTACGATAACCCGCTTCGCTTAAAATTCGCTTCTTTTTTCACGTAACTTCGAGCATTATCGAAGTGCTTATCGCCGGTAATGTGGCATGGCCATTGCCTGTACGCGTTATTGGGCCATGTACGCTCTGAATTAGCTCCGCCGTATTAAATTCGCTGTGATGTGGAATTACATTTTCACCACACCAGCTCGGAAAAGCCTTACTTTGCACTTCAAAAACTGATAGCAAAGTTGCATTTTATTCACATGTGAGGCAAAGTAATCAAATGCAAATTTTGAGTTGTTTTCTTATGTTTGCTGGTAGAATTGACTTTTAAAGATGATTTTGGATGATAAATATTTAATAACATTCAATTGGATTTGATTTGGTTTGATTTTGTTTGATATTTTACATTTAATATTTGCTTCGGGTTGGTGTGGTGAAAATTTTTGTGTTTCACTCGGGGGCAAATTTTGTTTAACCCTCGTGCTTTGAAACCCTCGCAACGCTCAAGATTCTATTTTTCGAACCACTCGCTACGCTCGTGGTTCAATTTTGGAATCTTTCGCTTGCTCGGGTATCAAGTTAAACAACAACTTTGCCCCCTTGTAAAACAAATAAGTACTTATTGTTGTGTCGTACTATATATTGACTGGGATTTTTATACTTACATCATTTCTCCTGTGCTAGTCAAGATCTGACTACGCATTAATGTCTAATATCGCATAAAATAATGTCTATTGTAAAAATTACTATTTCGAGTTCATTGCAAAAGCTTGTCGTTTCCACGTATTTCCAAAATTCTAAATTCTAGGTTTCGTTTTCTCAAAATTTCATTCTTCACATAGCGAAATTTACACGTACACGACCTACTTAAATAATGGACTGCGAAACTCTGTACATACAGGATGGCCAAAATATAAGTGACTTCCCGTTGCAAGGGATTTTGGGGTTGGTCACATAGTAAAAGTTGCTCAGTATAATCCCAAAACCTCCCTGGCAACAGGAATGCACTTATATTATGGCCACCCTGTATGTTACAAAGACCCAACGATAAGTACTCAAAACGACTTAAAATTCCATAAAATCGTAAACGTTTTGCGTTCCTCTTTCGTCTAGCTACCCAGGCATAACAAGCGTTGGTTGTTCACTACACATAAGAAACGCTTTAAGGGTTAAGGGATGAAAGGTGCCTCATGAGCCAAACAAAGCTAATTAATTATCAAAACTTTTTAATAAACGCGTTGGCTTCACCACGATCAGGATGAGGTTTTTCCTTGTGATGTGTGTTGCCTTATTTTTGGTTGTGTTCCTAATCTTTAGGTACCTACTAACTAATTGAAAAACCCAAACCCCAACCTACCTAAAGGTTGTCTGGAAGAGATCGCTCTTTAGCGATAAGACCTGTTGTCTGCCTCTACATTTAATCAATTTTTCTTTTCTGTTGTATATTTTTACTGAGGTGTGCCAATAAAGCTTCAATAAAGAGTATTCTATCTATCTATCTATCTATAAATGAGTATACATTTATTTTATTCTTGTCCGTTATCTATTCGTAGTTTTATATTATAGGTATGCGTAAAAAATCTTTTAAGTTACAAGTTTTTCGTATACGATTTTTCTTTTGAATAGAAAGTTTTAAAGAAATGAGCCTTCCTACTTAACAAAGCAAATTATTTTTACTAAATAAGTAGGTACTTGTACGCTGCAAACCCAGACACTGGTTCGATCTCAGCTTTGGCCGTCGGAGAGCTTGGTCACCCTTTCTTTTGTATGTGACATCCAATTTAGTTTAGAAAGTGCGTGCTTTTCTCTAATTACGTTCTAAAATGAAGCTTGATAGCGGCGTACTGAGGCTGCCTTAGCTACCTCAGCAATATTTATAATTATCAGTCAAATACATAGATATAATATAATATAAAGTCCTACCTTACAGGACAAATGGTCACTCATTTTTTTGCATTATTATATTGTAAGCTCAATATAATTGAACTCTTGATTTGAGTTAGTTCTAATATATCTCAGTCAATAAGTATGTAGTTACCTACTTTAAAGACTGCTGTGATGAATCGATGATGAAAATGTAATTATGTATAATGAATCGATGAAACAAACGACATAGCATGAATTCTTCATGAAAGTCGCCTGACCGAGTGCACCGACGCGACAACGGTTTCCAAGAAAAGAGGTAATGGGTAGTCAATATAGTCAATAAAGAGTTAATAATTCAGCAACGGGCTGTGTAGTAAGTAAGGAGGCCAATTCATAACTTACACCTGATTTTACACACAGGTTATATAAGTTAGTTATAAGTTTGTAAAATCCACTAGGTATATTATGTAACTTAATTAAATTATTTGTATTTCCTACATCCTATTCAGGGTCCATGTTATACCATAATAAGAAATATGTAAATAATACCCAAAAATGTGTCATGGGAGCAAGAAATAAATGAATACTGAATACATCTAAACGATGAAGCCTGCAAACGTTGTCTGCCGATCGCATGTTTCCACAAATAACCCTGTTGAAGTTGAGTTATTGTTGAATGCAGATTTTCTTTAACTAGGCAGAGTTTGACCAAGACAAGTCTGTAACGATTTTGATAGCATGACAGCATCTTATAATATAAACCGTTCAAATATACCTACTTCGAAATAACTCAAACACAAGGTAATTGCTTAACTGAAGACTGATGAAAAGAAAATACTTCGTCTTCTTTGTAGCATATTTATAATAAGATAACGTCTCAAACACGTGGGCTATTATACAATACCTACATCCTGCAATAATGGGCAACGTTTAAAACGGAAATAAGTACAGTCGCCATCAGATACCTATATCGGAGCTGCCAAAATGCTCACAAATATCTGAACACGTCCCTATTGCCAAGGCGCTAGAGTGCGTGTTCAGATATTTTTGAGCATTTTGGCAGCTCCGATATATCTGATAGCGACTGTACGTAGAACACATGCACGAGGACATTTTAGTACTTAGCTGACGCAGCTATTATATTACTGCAGTTGCCGGGTCCACGGTGCACGCAGGCAATAAGTACTGAGCGCCTACCGCGAACAACGTTCGACGTGTTTCCTCCCTTCACACTTACGTACGAATTTACAAGTGCGACTGAGAGGCATCACGTCGAACGTGGTTCGTAGTAGGCCCTCTCCTTTTAGCAATTAATTATCTTTGTTTTCCGCTGCAGAATAATTTGAGCCCTAAGAGGCTTTACATTTTATAACTTAAGTTCCAAACGGTAAAAGATTATTTTCTTTTGTTATTAAATTGTAGTTTTGTATACAGGATATAACAAAAATAGTGGGGATCCAATTAAGAGCATAGCTATTCAGTATCGGTCAGGTCAGGTCTGATTAGGAAAAAGTAGCAGACATTTTTTTTTGACGTGATCATAGCTCTCAAAATGGCTAAACAGTTTTTTTAAGGTTAGTGGATTGACAAGAATGAGAACCTTGGGCGTGGTAGTCCGTTGTAGAAGACAGTTCAAATTGCTTATTTTCTGTGCCTACGTATTTTTTTTTACCAAGATGGGTCAATTGCAACAACCATACCTACTCGACATCACTTAAGTAGCAATAAAATTTTAAGATCTCTAAATCTAAAACAGTGAAATTCATCTGTATACCTAGTTAGGTTTTACAACTAAGTAAAAAGTATGAGGTACACCTACCTATCTACCTACATGGGCCAAGGAAAACTAACCTACTAATAATTATTAATTATATTTCGCTCGCCTGAATGTATTCCAATTTTGCGTTATTCATTTCTTGATCTGAATTTGACTCCCTACTAAAATTCATTCGCTGAGCGTGATTTTTGAGGCTAATAATAATTCAAAATGTTCTACGGGACATTTCGTAGAAGTGGCGAAGGTCGCCGTTGGGATTCGGCAGACAGGAAACCGGGTCCCCATTGGACCGGCAGCCCCGGGGCGGAGTCGCGCGGCCCATAGTTTTATTACCCTACTGTCACTCTCATTATTATTTACTAATCTATGTATACGTACAACAAAGTATCTAATCAGTGAAAATCCAGTTAGAAGGTACAAGAGTTTAATTTTTAAAAGGCGCTAGCGTACATAACATCAAGGTCGAAGAGCACATTCGCAAAAAGCAGTATTCTTAAGAATAATTCGAAAGGAAGACGACGAGCTGGTGACTGAAGATGCTAGCTGAAACAATGGAGATAATGAAATGTTTAAATTCGTTTTAGGTCGGTGTTCGCGCCTGTCCGGCGCTATTAGGCCGCGTGCGGCGCGGGGCGGAGCGAGGGGGCACGTCCGCTCGCGGATTGCCCAATTCCTGCCGCGCGAGCGCGGCCGCCTCGACGATTATTTCAATTTCGTCATGCTGTATGTAGGTGCGATGACTCAAACCGTACGCTTACGACACCGGTATTCCAACTGTGCAAGACATTATAATATTAAACTGCAACTAGACAGCTTCTAACTAATCAAGTCGGTGGATTATTTAAAAGTTACAGATAAACATTTTTAATTTATATAATGAAACCACTTATAACTAAGTGAACATTCAAACATCTAAGCACGCTGTACATCAAACGTCTAATTCTAAAAAATGTTTTTTTTTTTTTCAAAATTGGCCGTCTTTAGCAGAAAATTCAGTGATTTCGCAGCCGAATTAAATAGACAGCTTGCGTAATCTCAGAGGTCACTGCGAGACTGAGCCCGGCGCCAGCAGCTGCAGCAACGGCCGCCGCGCGACGGTTGCATGCCGACCATATAGGAGAGAGAAAAAGACTGACTGATAACTGGTAAAGTCGCGTCAATTTCTCTCCCCGACACGACTGACATTTTGTTCTTCTCTTCACGCGGTTTCTTCAAGGGAGCAATCTTCACCAGCAGCTGTAAACTAAATAGTAACAACAACAAGTCCCGCATCAACTCTTCAATCTTACTGTTTAACACCGAAACTGACTGTCAACTAGTTTAGGAGCTCACACGTCGAGGATGGAGGACCAGTAATTGTAAATAATTGTAGAGAGCGCGAAGCGATCCGACCGCGCGACATTACGCTCACCGAACTAGGTAACGAATGAGTTAAAACTTAACATATGGCTTGATTGATACAAAAAATACCAAAATGGCGGCTCTACCACATTGCGGAAGTTATAAAAGTAGGTCGCGAACATCTCACATTTTTTTTAAATTATCATGATAATTTAGTTAGATAAACGCACTTCCTTATTTAAATATTGATCACCAATACTTTATGTCTCACAATTCATTCGGCTCTATTCACTAGAAAACTTGTTAAAATTAATAAGTTAAAAGTTCAAAGTTAAACAAGTGTCAACTGTTACAGCAAAGTGAGCAACCGTTGCAGACGACGTCCAAAAGGCGAATGTAGGCGCGTAGCCTAACGACATCGTAGTGGCAGTCTGCGCGGAAGGGGGCGGCGGAGGGCGCGCGCGGGGCGGCTGCGCGCGCAGAGAAAGGACGCAAGTGGTGATGTAATCGCGATCGATGCACTCCGCTCCGCGCGACGCAACCGCTGCGCACCGACAGCGGGCCACGACAACCCACCAGCGAGAATAAACCTAACTGACACTCGCCCGCTATGCGCATCTTACTACCTAACCACTGGTCAAACCTAGACTTCTAGTATCGCCGTTGGAAGTTAATATAAGATGGAACAGCTTATCTGTCGCCGGCGTCACAGCTTTGTCTCTCGAGTGCAAAGAAGAGGGAGACGAACCACGCAGGTCAGTGAACCCTCCTGTGACACGTGCTTGGCTCGCCTCCACGTGGACTAACAAAGGGTGCTCCGACACTCTGCTAACTCTACCGCTGTGCGTGCACTCGTAGAGGCAGACGTGATATGAGCTCGGCTCTACATCATTAGAAGAGGGAAAGAGCTAAGATAATGTTGTAGCGTTCAGTATTGATCAGCAGAGCGAGCACCGCGCTGCGGTCGTTCGGGCTGTCCTCGTGCCTCTTCGCGAGCGCTCGGCTCCTATCTAGGTCACACGTGGAAACGTTATCCCCACCACGGCGGCCTTGGCTTACTTTGGGCCAAATGGCATAGCACCTCCCCTTCTCTGTGGCGCGCGGAGACAGGCGCGCAACTAACTCTTCTATGGGCCACATTATACAACTACAAGGCGACTCTACATCTTAATTTGTGCAATAAGATATTTACTATAAAGTAGATAGGTACTTGAAATTGTATAACTCTTACAGTATAACTCTTTATTATATTTGAATAAGGTTTTTTTGTTACGGAACCTTAATTATATACCTACTAATGAACGAAATTAATTACGTATATAGTAGAGTAGGGTACGTAGGTACAATCAAACTAAACTAAGGGGTTTAGTGTAAGTAATAGATAGGTACTTACATAATTCTGTAGTGGAAATTGCATTTTTAAAATAACACCTAGGTAGGTGTTTTCGGTTTTATATATCGTCCAACAGCATTTAAAATGATTGTTTCCTATTATGAAATACCAAACAACTTTACACTTAAGCTTGACTAGTTACATTGGTACAGTTAACATCAAAAGTAGCGTATCAGACTACGCGTCAAAAGTTTCTACTATTCATTAATAAGTTAACAAAAGGGATTAATTATGTAAGGAAGCGAACTGTAGAGTTTAATCACTATTTGGAAAAAAAGTATTCTTGGGTGGCAGATACATTTAGTAAAATGTTTCATGCGTTACTATCGGCGCTGACTGTTCCTATTTCCAGCAAAATGCAAATATGTTTAGAATATCAACAAAGGCAAAGATAGATACAGTCGTGCAAACAGTGTTATAAATTTGAACATGCTAAAGATTATATTTCCCAACTATACTATGTTTAATATTACTAGTAAATATGCGATAATTTTAACCGAATAATTGAGACATCACTTCGGTCTCGTAATGACGTAACATTTTTGATGGCTCTTTACAGTCTTACATAAATAAGCCGTTAACTTTTTAGTAACAGTAGGTAACAGTATTTCCAACAAATGTAAAATTATAAGTAGGTACATACCTACTTATGTCCGGCTCGTAGGAGTAATCATAAATAGCAAAGAAATGGAATGCGCAGCAATACCAAGTGTACAATGCAGTGTACTAATATTACTAATACATAATGAATTACTCGAGCAGGTATTTCATTAGGTCGCGCGCGGACTTCGCTTGTATTATGGCATCCATAGCCTCTGGAATCTCCTAAATGAAGCTTAAACCAAACAATACTCGTACTTTCTGTATATTCACAAAACACATTCATGACTCGTAACAACAATTACATGTATGTGATACCCTTACCTTTTTTAACCAATTATGTAATTACAGGTTTTGCAGTTGGGTTAATTCTGTAACACATCAGGAAATCCTAGCTTAGAACCCATAGGCATGTATGTATGAAGGTATAGGGTTCGTTTATATAAAAGTTCGTATTCGCATGTCAGCGATATTCATTTGTTGTCAATATAATTTTCAGGTGATGTATGTGCTAAATACACAACACCAAGTTTTCTTAACACAAACTCAACTTGGAATACTGGATATATATAACTATTAAATAAATCCGTAGCTACCTGGGCCAAAGGAATCGGTAGTAAATAACAGGAGAGCATCTCGCCGGTGAGCGCCGGGCCGGGGGCGTGCCGACCGCCTACCCTCCCCCTTACATTTTTTGTGCATGTGATAGATAGGTCCCACTAATTCTGAGAAAAAACGGTTCGGAGTTTGATAATAATAATCAGCCAAGCCAAACCGACCGTAAAAGCGAGTCACGACACGAGTCAATTTAAACATACATGTAGAGTACGTCCTAGATACATGAAACCAAATTCTATCTAATTATTTTGAAGTGAACCAAATTAATTACTGCGTTCTCATTTACGAACACAGAGCGAACGTAATGTGGCTAAGTCGGTATTTGCAATCGGACATCCCACGGTGGCCTCCTCGTATAAAACTCACTGGTGATGATGAAAACGGCGTTTCGAGCGACCTCGTTCCGATCTAGGACGGCACCCGAAATAACTAGGGCACTGTTACTGCGCAGCCGCGTGCGCGCCTCGTGACCATAGCACGCCGTGCCGACCAAAATACAGGGAACTCTGACGCCTCAGGCTGTGCCATTCTTTTGGACCAAAATAATTTGGTCTGAATTGTTAGCGAAATCGACCTACCCTACGCTGCGGTAATCTTATGTACAGAGCAGAACAATAAAATGAGGTGAATAATTTATTCGAGATCTGAACGGCTTTTAGTAAGGAGACTGTGTCAACTTTCGCTCTTTACACTAATAATAACATTAATAAGTAATAACCTAACCTAATTGCCATTCAACCTTTTTCGTCTAGCAACATTTTTGTTTGTAAATGGAAATAGGTATGTGTCATGTTTTCATTTATAGGAAGTTGAATGTGATAAGATTACATAAGTACTTATTATAGTTCTAATAAGTTGGAACTATTGTGACCTACCAGTCCTACCCAATGTCCTACCATGGAACCTAACCTACATTATACCTATACCTCAATTGATAGAATTCATTATCTTAGCTTCAACTGTTAGACCATCCCTCTAAACACATTTTGTACAAAAACATTTTTTTTTTCAACCGAATAAATCAAATTGAAATACGATTAAATCGCTGTGTAAATTATAACTACAGTAAGTATAATATCATTTTAGAATACCTACGCTTTACGGGGGAACATTTATTTCACATATATTTTCATTCCAAAGCTTTTGGTAAGTATCGCAGTTCGCTACGGAGCGTAAACGATTGGCATGTTGGCTACGCACCAGGCCTACTCACAGATTAAATGTTTGAATTTTGAAGTGTCCGTTGGTCGAAGTAACACTCAGTTGAGTAAGTGGTACAAAACCAAAAAATGGTACAAGATTCCTACGAGTATGAAAATTATTGATAATCGATGCAAAATTAATATTAATAAAATTCAATGGAAATTACTTAACAATTCAAAGGTAGGTAACGAGGTACGTAATAAAAGATACAATAGCGGTAACTGATTGTTATGTATTTGTTTAAGACACACAATAATGTATGTACGTATATCACATTAACAAAAATAATGTGACATAGCACCGTGGTGGCTCGCTGCAACGATCCTGTTTTCTTAACTGTACCAATGTAACCTAATAGTAAAACCCTGCGTAGATACAATGTTCCAAAAAATACTTAAACTTTATTGACAAAGTCGAAAAAGCAACAGCCTAAGTACCTAAGTATGTTGGTTAAACGAATGACGTAGTTGGTAAGCGAACAAAGAAACCTTCACGTGGAATGCAGTGTGTGTATACAAAGAGAGTTTCAAACAAATGAAACTGAAACTCATTAAGTCATTACTGTAACGGCTTTGTCTATAACCTAACCACTGCTTTACGATTGACCTTGTCAACGATTAGCTAAAGAACTTGCCACGACACAACAAAGATGTTAACTATTCCTCTTGAAGACTTGAAAGAGAAAAATAGTAAAATATTCGATGTATCCATAAAATTGTGTAGGTAGGTATAATAAGTATGTATCTATTAGGTACCTATTACCGCTAAGTTAAACATTTACTTAATCGAGTACTTGATACAGTAAATTTGTCTAAAAGAAATCTTGTTTAAAACTCGTAAGTTTAAGCAATTTAACTCTGTATAGGTACTTACTCTCCAGTTCCTACTCAATCTCTACAAAATCCGTTAAAATTACATTTGCGGTTACCTACTTCGGATACCTTTAAAACATCTTCCTGAGAAATTAGCTTCGATTTTAGGGTAGGTAAATTTCTTAAAATTGTTAATTTTATTCATGCTTTCTATATTAAGTAGGTATACTAACTAAATATTAAGTAAGTACTAACTAATGTACTTACAATGATTGCACGTGTATGCAACTATGCAATAATATTGGTAGATTGATAACTGTAACGTTTGAGTAACATTAAACAAAACTGATTTTAAAGCCATAAGAAAATGTTACACAATAAATAACTAAACCTACAAGACGTTAAAAAAACAGTTATTTATGCCAATTGAAAGAATCTATTACAATACAGGAAAATGATTAAGCACCTATGTAATTACGTATTTCCATAGAAATATGGAAGATTTCCACAGTATCTAACTGTACGATAATTGCGACGTATCTCAAGAGTGGCGTCACGTAGCCTCGACATCTACTATTGCACGGATAGGCACGAGTACCTAACCCGTCGTTGCCAGCCGGGTGTTATTCCTAAACGGTTGGCATGAGAGTTGACTGCTCAGCCGAACCAATGTATGTAGGTCTATAGGTTCGTAAGAACTATGATATAATCTGTGATATAGGTAAGAGCGTCCCCTATCACCTTCTCTGTGCCCATCACAGATAATTGATACGCATATTGAGGTAGGTAACATTATAGGTACTGACCTGAGCCATGGATTCCTACCGATTGCTTACGGGAAACTTTTTTATGTGTATTCCATTTGCATACATAGTCTAACACTTGCGATGGACTGCTCGCATGCACGTAGTACGCGAAGATAATACAGGGACATCGTAAGGCTCTTATTCCAACCGCTCGCCGAACGCTTCGCCTCTGGCGAACCAATTTACTGTGACCGAATAACATCACATCATCGGCTTTGCTTTAGCCGCTTTAGGTGACTGCGCAGTACCTAAACCACGGGAATGGCAACCGTGAGACAATCATGCATTTATTACCGACGTGTTTCGAGAACGCCGTTCAGCCGGCTACATTGCAAACATTCGGATGGCAGCTATTTATGAAGAAAATTGATAGTTACTGCGGCAACGTTACAGTGACCGTCTGTCAATATCCTTGGTAAAATAAGTGACGTTACTGCCGCGATTAAGTATTTCTATCCGTCACTCATTTCATTACATGTATCAAGGAAATTGAGAAATACAGCGACGACTTCAACGCCGCAGCAGTAATGTCGCAACAGTAAAGGTGACAGTCCATTTCAAAAGACAGCAGCACTACCATTCAGTTTACTATGGAAATCGACAATATAACCGACGCGTTCGTACTAGTAGTGCAGCTGCGGTCAGAAATGGAATGTTACCCTAATGCAGCCACAGTTGACAACTTGACACCCGAATGTCACCTGATTGATTGCAACGTGGGCGGCTGAACGGTGTTCTCGTAGCACGTCGGCGTTACCTTTACGCTCCTAGACCTCGCTAGCTAATGCCTTCTAATGGCCATTGGAAAAATCTACTAAAACTGAGTAAGTACTGTAAGGTTTAAGATATTGATGCGACGGATTTAGATAAATATGTTTACACGACCTTTTTACCATTTATGTTAGACTTGGCAAATAGTTCACATGTAAAATATTACATGTGAACTATTTGGTACTAACATAAATGGTAAAAAGGTCGTGTAAACATAGTGAATACACTATACTCACTGTAGTCATACTTAATACATAGAGTACACGCCGACAAAACGTGTTCCTCGTATAGAACGCCCGCTTTTAATTTTTGATTGAATTCTATGTACCTACTTATTATGTTACTTAGAACACTATACTATAATATTATTACATTTATAACGCAGTTTACAACACACACTCTGTGAACATTTCAACTGTCTATCTCTATCTGATTGATGCGGCTCATGAAATTCAGACTTCTGGAAGACGTAAGCGAAGGTTTAATAACAATAGGGATCTGTTTACTCTTTGAGAACAATTCAAAAGATTACGTCACGAACTAAAAGTACCTATTACTAAATACACATTACTGCACAAGTCTCCGTAGTCACACAATGAAAATGTTTAGGTTACCAACATTTTATATTATACTGTAAGTTTCCATTTCATTACTTTCTAAAGTTTACTAATGTTATTTGATATTGTTTGAATAAATAAACACCGCAATAGCCAATTTTCAAGAATTTCTTCGACACGCTAAGCCAATTTCAACTTAAGGTTAGATTTTATATAGGTTAGCACTGAATTTGGTACCATTATTATTAATTCGATGCTGAAAACTATTATTGGTAATGTAATGAGTCAAATACATGAAATAGAGTCGATTACATGCCAAGCGTGCCTATCTTTACGTTTACTGTAGAAGGCTACAAGCGCGGTTGATAAGGCCGCGATAACCCGCGCGGTGGAAATGTCGCCAGCAAAGCGAGGAAGAAAATCGCATGTTATAGGAGGCATGTCAGCGCGTAGCGGGACTCACCTGGAAACGGGACGACTCGGGCTCGGACGACGGCGGTCTGCCAGGAGTAGCCACCATGTTTTGTATATTTATGACGGTTGTGGTGCGCAGTACGCTCGCGCGGGACCACGTCGACGCAGAACGATGCCGCATTGTGCTCTCTACGTATGCGCGACAGATCGTCCCCCTCCCCCCGTCATCCACAACGGGCCACTCGCAGCCGTAACGTCCTAACCGCAACTAGAACGTAACAATCCGATTTACACCCTTCAGGCTCAACGTGTAACAGGCAAGCACTCCACAGACAACAGCCTTAAGTACCTAGTCGGTAGGTACCTATTGGATGCCGACGACTAAAGTTGTGGCGATAATAGTTCAGCGTGTAGGTATAAGGATGTTTAGTTCCTTCTAACTATCTTCCTCTAAGTAAGTGTTGTACGGTATGAGTTTTTTTTTTCAAAGAATAAAGAGAGCTCATAAAGATTGTCGTAGACTTTTTGAATTTTGAGGATTACGGGAAATTCCAGGAGCTGGAACCAATACTGCGGTGCGGTGTCTGAAAGGAAATACTCGTAGGTGACTCACTTACCCCGTTAGTCCGTAGTCCTCGTCCACTAAAATCTAAAGCGGTATGTTCTTATTATGCGGCGGAGCAATATATTATTAACTTTTGCAGGATTCTTCTTATAGGTATAGACGGAAATCATTATACGATGCGGAAATTTATTTTCAAGAGTGATGTCAGTTGTCAGTCTGTCAATATGTCAGCGTCACGTCTCAGTGGCCAGTAGTCAACGTAGAGTTTTTATTTTAAAAGAGGTTATGCCGAAAATGAATTTGGCGCTGTAGCGCCGGCAAGAGCCTCTCCGACGGGATATGGTGAAAAACAAAAAAGAAAATGTTGGTAATTCTAAGAAACAAGAAACATAAATGTCGACGCATGCGAACGGCTGCTCAAGGCCGTTAATACATTTGGTTGAGCGCAATATGTCCTTCGTCTGCCGCTCGTCGCCCCCGCCGTTCGTGTGAGGCCAGTCCGCGGCCTTGGGTGTAGATACAGATACTTTGATTAAGCATTAAAAAAACGGCCAAGCATATTTGGCTACATTTTCTCAGAAGAGTTCCATTTTCATTAATTACCGACTAGTCAATTTTAAATTCACCTATGTCTAATTACCTTTTGGTTCGGTTTGGCCCTCGTAGTCACAGTTAATTAGTAGGTAGACAAAAGTATACTTTTACCAAGCGGTTTTAGAATGCATTAATAAAACTGCCACCATTTAATCCTTCTATATATATATATATCTAACGAACAAAGATACTGTACAAACGTCCTTCGGAAACTCAGGCCAGGGGCACAGGCCACACGACAGTGAGGCCTGCTTACGTAAAGCAGGAATTAAATAGGTCGCGGGGGCACGGGCGCCAGAGAGGATGGGGTGCCGAGGAGGCCCGCTCGGAAACTAGGTGCCCTACATGTGCACGGAACCACGGACCCTCGTACCGCTGCACACTGCTTTTTCATCGAAGCCATACCTCCCGCTGTAAATGAATTATTCGACGATCCCACCCGCCCTGAGAACTGGGTCGTCGTGTTACCGTGCAAATAGGGCACTGCTGCAGTACCAACTTTATCAGTCGAATACCTACCAGTTTATGAGCAAACTAATTTGCTGTTTAATTAAAAGTGGCGTATTTATGTAGCCAGCTATTACTTAAAGCAATTGAGTTTAGTGTGTACATGTGTGCGTACGTTAGTATATATAAATATTTTCTTTACATGCTTATGAGGATATGACGAAGGAAAATGATTTTCAAATTCTAAGCATCTGCTACAAAATTCACTGCGCTTCAAATGGGCATTCAGGAATGATTTGCTTCGCGCTCTATTCAATGCATGTCCCCTCATGGAATATTGGATTTCGTTCCGTAGTACAATCTACTCGGTCGGTATATTTTACCTGTGAGTGGAGTGGGTACGGAGCACTCTGATTAAAAATATACCTATGCGCAGCTGGGTTAGGTAGGCAATGTAGACATTATAGGGATATGTCATCATGAGATACTTTTAAATGTGTATTTAAAGCAATCGACTTCGTGATTAGATTATTAACTATTAAATCGACTCCGACTCCGATCATTCAGCGATAACTGCGATAAGCAATAGACGTTGTCACAACTACCCCTCCTTTCATACGTATAGAGCAAACGCAGTAGACCGAGCCAAAGGAATATATATATGGAATATAGGTATATATGTTATCGACCAAGTGATTAATGAGGGCATTATGTATAGTGCCCGGGCATTATGAATAATGACAAGCTATATCGGGCCAAGTGATTAATTATTATCAAAACTTCATTATTTATCACATTGTCTGGTCATTATGAATATTGCTATGTGATCGTTGGGCAATTTGATAAAAAATATATATTATTTTACGGGCGACTAATTTAACCGGGCAGTATACATAATGGCCGGTCATTATAAATGCCCAAGAGCGATGGGCAATCTGATAAATTTTATATTATTACTTTGGCCGGTCCATATCAATAATGCCCGACGGTCCGTGGTTCATTTAATAAATCAAGGCTTGAGATAGCTTGACTTTATCATTTGGACCGGGCAGTATGAATACTTCCCTACTTCTAGCCGGGCAATGTGATCTATTCGGTCGCGCCGTGGTATTTCTGTGGGGGGTTGCAATTTTAACCTAACCTAAACCTACTTTTCTAAACGCTGCTCTTTTCTGTGGAGGGATTCAATTCTAACCTAACCTAAACATACTTTTCTGTAACCAGTACCTTTCTGTGTGGGAATGCAGTTCTAACCTAACCTAAATCTAGTTATTTAAATAGTAATTATCAAATTGCCCAATAGGTGATAGGCATTATGTAAAATGCCCGGGCAATTTGATTTGAATAGTAATTATCAAATTGCCCAATACTGATAGGCATTATGTAAAGTGCCCGGGCAATTTAATTATTTGAATAGTAATTATCAAATTGCCCAATAGGTGATAGGCATTATGTAAAATGACCGGGCAAATTAATTATTTGAATAGTAATTATCAAATTGCCATCTCATATTGGTCATTTTTCATAATGCCCGGGCACTATGAAAAATGCCCGATTTATCACTTGGTCCATAATACATTCACCTATAGGAGTTATAGGACTGAGTATTTTTCAGAAATGAGATTGAAAAATACTCATATACATTAGTATGGATGGATCAAACGAAGGCCAATATTAAAGGACATTAAGTGCTACTAATACTCTAAACATTTGACTCCTACTCGTATGTACCTATATTCAGCGAAAACTGATAGTTTCGGAGAAACCATCGAATTTAAATCTGGTTCATATGTGGTAGAAATGTTATAGGGTTGCACCAGACGGACTGCTACTCATTTGGAGTGAATGAATGCAGTCAAATTAGATCCAAAAAAGGCGTTTTGAGGAATTAATTCCCAGCAAGCTGGAAATCATTTGGTCCTAAATGCGTATAATGCGAGTTTGCCCAGGAGGTGTGGATAAATTTTGGGAGCCTTTGGGAGAGTTGGGAGATACATTTTACCTTGGATTGTCAAAACCACTCGATGTGAAGGAACTCACCATCAATCACAATGTCACTACCGGCAAGGTTGTTGTGGATCAGACACTGGTGAAATTTTTTTCAGGTTTAAATACGATTATATCAAAATATAAAAGAAATTCAAAGTGGTGGGCATTTTTTATAATCTTTGACTACGATTTCATAGTACCTTTCGGATCCTCAGATGTCAATTTTTATAATTATCAGAGCAAATTTTCCGTCAGACGTACCATTTTTGAAATACACGCAAAAAACTTAAAAAGAGCAAAAATTATTCCACAACTCCTGGAATGGAGCAAACTCGGATTACACTAAATTAGAATCAAATGAAGGTATTAAGACGATTTCCAGCTTGCTGGGAATTAATGCCTGGATATCTGGAATCTGGACTCCAGATTCTATATCTTCCTAATTATATCTGTATTTAGGTATAACAAAAAAATTTGATAGGTTAATACCCTAATTTATGTTTCAACCCTCTTTCTTCTAAATACATAAGTTAAAATGACAGGTTAATTATTGGGGCTCATACCGCGTTTATGAATACTTAACGCCAATATCACTGGTGCAATGGCGCTGTTCGGAGAAAACATAGGTACCTACAGCGTAGCCGTATAGCGTCATCTAGTTCAGCCATCAAACTCTGGGCATGATTTTTACACAAATACCTACACATAAGTAGAATCAATAAATCATTACTCAAAATTAACCTTTCACATTCACACTACCGGATGTAGCGTTCACAGATGAATACGGATATTTGACTCAAAATGATGAAGTTCTTAATGTAGGTTACAATTCTACATGCTCTCGCTCTATCTACATTTTACAGGCCGACTGTACATAATGTCGTTAACTTATCATAATGCGGTAAAGCCAGCACTTTGCTGAACAAAGAAAAGACATTCAACGAATACTACTCGTAGTGTGTCTATTCAATTCTTATGAATTATTTTAATATCAATGCATGGGTCATTCAGAGACATAAATGGATCTATCTTTTATGTAAGTATAGCTGAGTAAACCAGTAATACCGGAATCAAAGCCGCTTACTACATTTTCATTCAAAGGGATACCAGCGGCAAAGCGAATATTAAGTAACCCTGTCTGTCAGGGGAGAATGGTGTCTATAATTATTGGAATACCTAACAGCTGCAAATTTCAAACAAATTTTTTGCTCACTAATGGGAAAAATAGAGCCATATCCGATTTTGTATACTTATTCCATTCTGATATGGTGTTAGGCAAACTCACACTGCCTTCAATTATAGTTATGCAAGTAGCTATGTACTACGTAAGGGTCAACATATGGAACTACAAAACTAATGAAATGATACATAACTTCAACACTAGGAATGCCGAGAAACTAGTTAGTGTAGGCCGTAAACTTAAAAAATCTAATAAGCTCACCCATGTAATGGGGCCCACTGTTTATAATAAACTGCCCAGAAATATTATCGAAGCTCCCAATTTATTAGTTTTAAGCGCCGATTAAAAAACTGGCTTGTCAAGCGCCCATTCTACACCTACCAGGAGTTCTGTGCTTACAGATAATAATTGTAAAAATAATACTCTTACGTAAAACTAGCTGTTGCCCGCGACTTCGTCCGCGTGGACTACTTTTCCGCGTTACTTTTCTTGCATTCTAATAATATGCTCTTTTATACAACGATTCAAGTCCCGCACTTAAAAAAATGTTTGACCTTCATACAAACTTTCATCCCCTTTTTCACCACCTTAAGGGATGAATTTAGACAAACGCTGAAATTAGTTATCTTCTCTTTTAATGAAATAAGTTTTTACGAAATTAAATATTCCTAGCTTAAAATAAAACTTGACCCTATACAAATTTTCAACCCCCTTTTAACCCTTTTAAGGAATGAATTTTTAAAAACCCTGAAATTACTTTTCTTGTATTCTAATAATATGCCCTTATACAAAGATTCAAGTTCCGCACTCACAAAATATTTGATCTCCATACAAACTTTCAACCCCTTTCTCACCACCTTGGGGGATGAATTTTAATAAATGCTTAAATTCGTTTTCATGTTTTTTAATTTAATACCTTTTTGCAGTTTCAAGTTCCTAGCTTAAAATAAAATTTGCATCCCAAGACGAACTTTTATCCCCTTTTTAACCCCCTTAGGGGTTGAATTTCCAAAAACCTTGCAATTACTTTTTTCGTAATCGGCTATTATGCCTATCTAAGAAGTTTCAAAGCATTTGTAATGGATTCAAACTTTAAACCCCCTTTAACCCTTTTAGGGGATAAATTTTACAAAACGCTGAAATTACTTTTCTTGCCTTCTAATAATATCCCCAAATACAAAGATTCAAGTCCCGCGCTCGAAAAAATGTTTGAAATCCATACAAACTTTCAACCCCCTTTTCACCACCTTAGGGGATGAATTTTCAAAAACGCTGGAATTAGTTTTCTTGTATTTTAATTTAATACCTTTTTGCAAAGTTTCAAGTTCCTAGCTTAAAATAAAATTTGCACCCCAAGACGAACTTTCATCCCCTTTTTAACCCCCCTTAGGGGATGAATATCCAAAAACGTTGCAATTACTTTTTTTTGTAATCGGCTGTTATGCCTTTCTAAGAAGTTTCAAAGCATTTGTAATGGATTCAAACTTTCAACCCCTTTTTATCCCTGTTAGAGGATGAATTTTACAAAACGCTGAAATTACTTTTCTTGTCTTCTAATAATATCCCCAAATACAGATTCAAGTCCCGCGCTCGAAAAAATGTGTGATATCCATACAAACTGTCAACCCCTTTTTCACCACAATAGGGGATAAATTTTCAAAAACGCTGAAATTAGTTTTCTTATATTTTAATTTAATACCTTTTTACAAAGTTTCAAGTTCCTAGCTTAAAATAAAATTTGCACCCCATGTCGAAATTTCATCCCCTTTTTAACCCCCTTAGGGGTTGAATTTCTCAAAATCGCTTCTTATCTCTTGTACACTTTATAAATGTAATCTGGTGTGAAAATTTCAACTTTCTATCTTTTGTAGTTTCGGCTCTGCGTTGATGAATCAGTCAGTCAGTCAGGACACTTGCATTTATATATATAGATAAATAATGTACCTATGTAAAAAATGTAAATAATTATAAATAGAATGTTGACATGTAAACTGGTTTTATGAATAAAATGATTATGATTATGTTAATTAGTTTGTTCTTGTTGTCAGTCAGTTGTCATCTGTTTAGTGTACCTAATAAACAAACGTCATAATTTCATAGAAGTTTGACTGACGCTTAAAATAACACTGGCACGTCTGTGCTGTAATATCGCTGTAGTTATCTTGGTCTGACTTTACTCGGCTTCAGCCCGAGATTGATTAGAGGTGGAGTCAAAGCCTAAAAAATATAACGTAACGTAAATATTATAATATTTAAAATGTAAACTGAATGAATACAGACTCCATGGGTTTTGTTGCCATAACTCACAAGGTCAGGTGGGGTAAGGATAACATACTTTAATTTTCTCGGGGTATGAGAAAAGTCCTTCTACGTAAGTAAATATTTTTAAGTTAATTTTATTTATGAATTACCTTTAGGAAATAAATAAATAAATTAATTAATATTGGGGACATCTTACACACATCGACCTAGCCCCAAACTAAGCATAGCTTACAAGCTATGCTTAGTTTGGGGCGCCTAGTACCCATAGTACACTATGGGTACTAGGCAACGATATAAACAAACCTATATAGACAAATACATACTTATATTATATAATAAATTATAAATATTATACGACATTTTTTTTACACAAATTGACCAAGCCCCACGTTGTCTGAGTACCCACAACACAAGACTTCTTGAGTAAGCTCAAGAAGTCTTGTGTTGTGGGTACTCAGACAACGATATATATAATATATAAATACATAGAAAACAACCATGACTCAGGAACAAATATCTGTATCATCATACAAATAAATGCCCTTACCAGGATTCGAACCCGGAACCATCGGCTTCATAGGCAGGGTCACTACCCACTAGGCCAGACCGGTCGTTATAATATGTACCTACATAGAAAACAACCATGACTCAGGAACAAATATCTGTGTTCATCACACCGCCCTTACCGGAAATCAAACCCAGGACCATCGGCTTCGCAGGCAGGGTCACTACCCACTAGGCTAGACCGGTCCGATGTTGGCCCAATGAATAATAAAAGTTTGTGATTTCGAGCGCCGAACGCAACTTTGTCAAATATCGAAAAACCCGCGAAAATATCGGTTTTCTTTTAGATTAGGGCGATTATAACCCTAAAGGACTAGTTTTTGATAGTGCCTTCTTGGGCGTTTTAAAAGTTGACTAGTTAGATTGGCTACAGTACGAGACTAGAATTACTATCTCTGTACATTTAATAGTTTCCGAGATTAAAGCCTTACAAAGTTTATAATTTTTTTCGAACTTATATTCGTAGTAGGGATGTACCGACTAGTGGCCGACTAGTCGGGAAAGCCGACTATCCGGCCACATTTGTAGTCGGCGATTAGTCGGCGACTAGTCGGCAAAAATGGCCGATTAGTCGGCACTTTATTAGTGAAAGAAAAACAGAAAAAAAAAAGAAATCAACAGTCAATAGTTACCATATGTTTTATGTCTATTTTACTAAAATACCTATACCGGGTGCATACGAAAACTTTTCATAAATCATAAATCATTTGAAATGAAAGGCTTAATACAAACATAATTACAAATTGTTTACCACGAAATGGGCTCGCCTCAGCATAATGCTGACCCGAGAGTCGGCGCTGGTCTTCCGGCGAGTCCATTTTGGTGGGCCACGATCGCAGCTGTAAGTAAGTAAGTTTTGTTCATATAATTGACCGTTTGATCGTTATCGTCTGTTGGTGGGCTGGTGTTTTCCTCTACAGGTCGATCTCAACTGATTCTCGTATAATTTCATGTGCAAGTTCAATAGTTATTTTGTTTTTTTTTAATGGTGGAGCCATGAGAAACTATTAATGTTATTGCAAAATTTAGAGACACGTTCAGTTGGTCAGGGCATGTTGCTCGTAAAGACGCTGACCACAGGGGATAGGTTCTTAACTGGCGACTACGTACGGGAAATAGAGCCTTGGAAATACCTCCTACAAGCTGCGCCTGTACCAGCGTCTTTGGGCCTAAATTGTATAATCGTGTTCCAGTCGATATTAAAAACTCCACTAGTGAGGCAATTTTCACAAAAAAGTTAGAGCTTGCTCAGTGAACTTGCTTGTTATAATGTCAATTAATTTATACTATGAGAATGTTCCGAATGTTCATTAATTAATATGATACCTAAAGTCTATTTCAATAGAACTTGCTAACTATGTAAACAAACCGCCATATTGAAATTGTCTCTGAATGATGAATTTAATAGTGATGGGCAAGACTCCTACTTACTACTTTACTAATGTCAAACCACATCGAATTATAAAATACCAAAAGTAAAAAACAAGTAGTTACTTATTTTTAATTTGTTTAATCACGATCAGAAAACAAATTAGTACTTAAGAATCATGTATTGATGTATTTTATGACCGCGGCGGTAGGTACAGAGCGTGGGTTGGGTAGTGTGTAGCGGGTTTATATCACAAACTTTAGTCAAACACTACCCATCATAGACAATTGTAGAATTTAAAAGAAATAAAACCGTCATTCCATCAGGCCTTATCATGGCCTTATAACCTAACTTATGAACCCATTTTAAACTTTTAATTAAATATCCAAGATACAGTTATATATTTACGTATTTTACGGAACGGACCATTTCAATAGTGTATATGTGTATGGTTTCAATGGTATTTGACGAGGTGGTGTGAAAATTCAAAGAGAAACAGTGATAAAACAAAGTTACGTTGTTTGTTTACATAGTTAGCAAGTTCTATTGATATAGACTTTATGTAATCCAATATGTAAATTATGTACCTGCCTAAATGTATGACGTGTAAAAGCATTCTATCTGTTTTACCAATAAATAATCTGAATCTGAATCAGCTGTACTGACGGTCTGCTCAGGATCGCAAAATAAAAGAACTAAAGACAGAAATTGAACGAGGATTCTTGTGGTAGGTCTTTGAACCTGTAGAGAATACCTGTTAGCCAAGCTAAATTATGATGAATAGCGCAGCCAAAGGAGCAAAACTATTGATTTTCACCTGAACTTATACGAAACTAATGATCTGGCCGACTACCCGACTAGTCGGCCGACTAATCGGCCATTCGAGCGCCGATTAGTCGGCTAGTCGGCCAAATCAATAGTCGGTACATCACTACCCTAGTAGCATTTTCGTTGGGGCCCACGGTGCCAACGGTAGGGAAAACGTTGGGATGAGGTTCGTTCCGTAGCCAACATTAATTTTGTATTGGCCCACCATCGCATTTACCAACATTCGCTGTGGCACAGATGCCCAACAATGGGCCTTTGTGTATTTTGGTACCGTTGGCTAAACAACGATAATATTCGTTGGCCCAATGATGACATATATCGCATTTACCAACATTGGCAGTGGCAGTGATGCCCAACAATGGGCCTTTGTGTATTTTGCTACCGTTCGCTAAACAACGATAACATTCGTTGGCCCAATGGTGACAATACCGCATTTACCAACATTGGCTATGGCACGGATGCCCAACAATGGGCCTTTGTGTATTTTGGTAACGTTGGCTAGTCAAGGATATCATCCGATGGCCCAATGATGACAAATATCGCATTTACCAACATTGGCTGTGGCACTGATACCCAACAATGGGCCTTTGTTTATTTTGGTAACGTTGGCTAATCGTCGATATCATCCGATGGCCCAATGACGACAACTATCGCATTTACCAACATTGGCTGTAGCATTGATGCCCAACAATGGGCCTTTGTGTATTTTGGTAACGTTGGCTAATCAACGATATCATCCGATGGCCCAATGATGACAAAAATCGCATTTACCAACATTGGCTGTGGCACTGATGCCCAACAATGGGCCTTTGTTTATTTTGGTAACGTTGGCTAATCAACGATATCATCCGATGGCCCAATGACGACAAATATCACATTTACCAACATTGGCTGTAGCATTGATGCCCAACAACGGGCCTTTGTTTATTTTGGTAACGTTGGCTAATCAACGATATCATCCGATGGCCCAATGACGACAAATATCGCAATTACCAACATTGACTGTAGCATTGATGCCCAACAGTGGGCCTTTGTGTATTTTGGTAACGTTGGCTAATCAACGATATCATCCGATGGCCCAATGATGACAAATATCGCATTTACCAACATTGACTGTGGCACTGATGCCCAACAATGGGCCTTTGTTTATTTTTGTAACGTTGGCTAATCAACGATATCATACGATGGCCCAATGACGACAAATATCGCATTTACCAACATTGGCTGTAGCATTGAGGCCCAACAATGGGCCTTTTTGTATTTTGCTACCGTTCGCTAAACAACGATAACATTCGTTGGCCCAATGGTGACGAATACCGCATTTACCAACATTGGCTGTGGCACGGATGCCCAACAATGGGCCTTTGTGTATTTTGGTAACGTTGGCTAGTCAAAAATATCATCCGATGGCCCAATGATGACAAATATCGTATTTACCAACATTGGCTGTGGCACTGACGCCTAACAATGGGCCTTTGTGTATTTTGGTACCGGTGGCTAAACAACGATAACATTCGTTGGCCCAGTGAGCACAAATATCGCATTTACCAACATTGGCTGTGGTACTGATGCCCAACAATACCAGTTGAGTTTGCTTGTGGCGTCACTAGATGGCGTTACTGTCTCCGAACATCGAAGTTATAGTTATTTTCTCGATTATTCCGGATATAAGCATAATATTTTTTAAAAGTAACTTATAAATCTAATAGCTATAACTATAAAATTTATACATAAATTTAAAAAATTGTATTTTACCAACATTTTCTCAATTTAAATCTCAAAAAACATAAATCTCGCTTACGAAGTTTCGAAGTGCGGTTAGTATATATACAAATTAGAGTGTATAGTAAGTGTACTTGCTTCGGCAGTACATATACTAAAATTGGAACGATACAGAGAAGATTAACAACAACTGCTGCCTAGCCTAGGGCCTTCATGTGGATACAACCAATGCCTAACGTAGTGTAATTGTAATATTTATCAGCAAAGGCCCAACGTCGTATTACACAACCACTTACTTAACGTAGGGTAACTGTAGGACTCGTAAACAGAAGCCCATATTTACATAATTAGACTGTAGGCACACTATAAATTACACAACTATTTACCTACGGTAGTATTGTAAGAATCCTACACAAGGCCCAACGTTAAAGTTACAATGTTGGCCCTTTGTGGGACAAGCTGTGTTGGGCCTTCAACCTGGTGCACGACTACCTACCGACCTACCTGACTTGCCGTTGGGTAATTGTTGAATTTGCAAACAGAAGCACAACGAAAAAATTGCCCTTTTTTATTTTTTTGCAGTTGGCCCTACAGCAAGCCATACGGCCAAATGTAACAATTAACCAACCATCAAACAAATGTGTATAGGCCCAACCACGGCCCAACCAAAACCACCACCGTTGAATAATTGTATGATTTATTTAAATAGGCCCAACGAAAAAATTACTCTAATGGCCCTCTGTTGGGAATCTTCGGGAGGGCCTTTGTCGAGGGCCCTCCAGCAAATCGTACGGCCAAATGTAACAATTAACCAACCATCAAACAACTGTGTATAGGCCCAACCACGGCCCAACCAAAACCACCACCGTTGAATAATTGTATGATTTATTTAAATAGGCCCAACGAAAAAATTACTCTTATGGCCCTCTGTTGGGAATCTTCGGGAGGGCCTTTGTCGAGGGCCCTCCAGCAAATCGTACGGCCAAATATAACGGTTGCCCAACTAATACGTAAACAAAGGCCCAACAAAATCCCTACAAGAAAATGCTATTAGGGTAATGCGTAGGTTAAGTAAGTGCAGTGAGTATGCACTTTAGTCTCAGGCGATGCCGCTAGGCACAATTGTTTCTAAGGTCAAACAAAGCTGATTTGAGCCGGTATACACGAGATCGTACCGTGCCTACCCCCCAAAAAAGGGGGGGAAATGGTCGGCTCCCCAGGTGCAATCTATGCTATATTTCTTCTTGCTCTTAGCAACTAGGGCAAGTAATTTAAGGACGAGCACATTATATTCATACTTTTAAAACGCCAAGTTAAGTGTTTTTGTTTACATTTTTAACCTTTGACTTTGGCCATAATTACATTTCTATGGAAATCGTTACTCAATCCGCTACATATTTTTCCATAAAAAATTATGACATCCTGCTTTGAAGTGATACTTTATAGAATAAGGAATCCCTAAATTATATGAAAATAATATATTACTTGCCCTAGTTGCTAAGAGCAGGAAGAAATTTAGCATAGATTGGACCTGGTGATCCAACCCTTGCGCCTCCCTTTTTGTGGTACTACGGTACCTACAATCTCAAGCTACCTGGCCAAATCAGCTTTGTTTGACCTTAGGAACAATCGTGCCAAGCTGCATCGCCTGAGACAAAAGTGCATACTCACTGCACTTACTTACCCTACGAATACAATTTCATAAAATTATAAATTTTGAAAGGTTTTGAAGATGTACAGAGACAATTCTAGTCTCGTATTGTAGCAAATTTAGTCCACTTTAAAAACGTCCTGAAAAGGCACTATCAAAAACTAGTCCTTTAGGGTTATAATCGCCCAAATCTAAAAGAAAACCGAAATTTTCGCGGGTTTTTCGATATTTGACAAAGTTAATTGCGTTCGGCGCTCGAAGTCACAAACTTGTATTATTCATTGGGCCAACATCATAAACACGTCTGCAGAACTACCGGATTTAACGCAAACGCGAAATGTATAAAATTACTGTATTATATCATTTAATTTAGTTTTTAATATCGTAAAGTATCTCTAACTGTTTATTTTCCCTACAAGTGTCCACCTTGGACCATAGGTCTTACCCCCCCTGACCTCATACAATATTTAGCCAATATCAGATACTGTCATATCATGCGACGCGGAGAGAACGGAGTTGACCCAAATGCTCGTTTTGATTCTTTTACCCCAGAGATCCGAATCGCCTTAGGGATGACTCTAGAGCTAAGCTATTCCCGCTAGACCGAGCCGGAATAGCTTGAAGTCATCTTTTACTTAACTAACACAAGTCGTACTAATTAAAAGAACTACGCTACAGAACTCATTAAATACGTAAATTATTAATCTGCTTAATATCGTAGCAGTACTCGTATATACTTATGTTATTCAACGTAGCTTGTGGTGTTCAACCGACACATAGGTACCATTGGTGTCACCGACTACAAACTTTAATATTAGGTCATTACCTATGAAATTGGCGTTTTGTTCGGAGAATTTCAACGAAACACGAATTTCCATACAATTAATTTTGCGGATATTTTTTTGATGGCTAATTCAAACCAAACAAAATTTTTCCAGTAATTTTTGACACCTTTAAGGTATGTTTTCAATATCTCCATTTCTTGAAAATTGGTACCATTAGAAAAATATAAGTAATTTTAATACTCGAACCGACAGCACATGAAAGGACCTATTTTCAAGGCTTAATTCTGAACACTTAACAATAAAAAATAACAATTAATTGTATGTAAAATCGTTGTTTATTGAGTGCACTGTAGTTTTATTGTAATTGTGTATGTACTTTTGTAAAAAAAAAAAACTAGGATCAGACTTATATCTATGAACAAAAACGCCAATTTCATAGGTAAGGACCCAATAACAAAACGACTAGTTAAATTATGTGAATGTATGATTATCATTGTTCGTATCAATGTCCCTCAATGGTAACTAATGCCAATCTAGGTCGAGAGCCGCCTCCTACGTGCCAAACACAGACTAAAGCACGTCTTACAGTCAACACACACATCTGTAAACACTTCCGAAAACTAGGTCGAAAACTCGCGCATGCGTCGACTAATCCGCGTGATTTGCATGTTTTTGTCATAGAATGGTCTCTTTGCCCTAGTGCGTTTATTTACTAAATTTGCTTGAAACTGCGTTTGAGTTACAAATAGTTACTAAAAACTTTGAAACATAGTGTGATAAATTATAAAATAGGACCTCCCCTAATTTAACAATATGAAATAATGTATTAGGTAAGTACACGAAAGTTACCTAGGTATTCAAAAACATTATGACAAGTTTCAATAAATATATAAAATACACTACATAGGTATTTAACTTTATTATGTAATAATAAATTCCACTATCAACATATTAAAATTGTAAATAAAAAAGATGCCTTAAGACGTTGTTGCTCGTTGTAGAGAAGGTAGACCGCATTGCCCTGTCGGTAGCAATGCCGATCCGCTGGCGGTAAGCGAAATCTTCGCCAGCCGTCTGTCTGGTGGTCAGCCAGTGGTCTGGTGAATTTTAAAAATAGTTCATTTCTCCCGAAGTTCACCATTTAATATTCCTATAGAGATTCCCTATTGGGTTATTAAGTTGAATGTACAGAAGTAGGTATTCATATGAATAACTACTTCAGTTATACATCAATACTAGAAAGAAAACACGTGTGGCTATTTTAATATTGAAAGGACCAGCTTCCAAATTGTAGGGCCCTGATCTAGAAATTAACAAAGGAACTCACACAACGAACACACCGAAAACGACTCGTTGCATAAAAATGTGTGTACGTGTGCGTTCCTTCTGGTTTGCGTAGTAGCAATAGCGACAGCCCACACGGCTCCCCGGTTCGCAGAGGCTGCAAGGTATCACTAGAAGAACTCGGCAATGTTCGGCGGGTCGTAGTATTGTGGTTCAGCGTTGGTACGCTTAGGCAACATTGTCAAAAGCACCTATGCGTGTGTGCCGTGATGACGACCTAATTGGAATGCTTCTGTAGTGGTGACCGCGGGGCTCGTTTTGGGTGTCTGGCAAAACGAGATACGGCGATGGAAAGTTAACCTATAGGTAGGCATTTTCTATCGAGACGTTATTTAACTATAGGTAGGATCTATAGCAGGTTCTGTAATCTTAGCTCATTGCCTGTTACCAGACGTCACTACCATTAAAGATAAAGATACTTTCGTGTACCTATTCATTGTCATAAAATGACCTATTAACATTATTTACCTATATATTAAATAAATAATAATTAAATAAATATATATTATAGGACATTCTTACACAGATTGACTAAGTCCCACAGTAAGCTCAAGAAGGCTTGTGTTGTGGGTACTCAGACAACGATATACAGGGTGATTCATGAGACGTGAACAGGACTAATCCTGCACACTCAGTAACTTATAATTGATCGATCACCGTCGTATTTAGGTAAAACAACCACACTTTTTCCTATTTTTTTACTTTTTGGTGAGGGCTAGTTTAATTCTCTACAATCATGGTTACCCTACAACACCTAATCAATAAACATAAAACCTCTTTAACCGTAATGACAGCGTTTTGATTACGAAGAAAATAAACTGTCAAACTTGAGTCAGATACGAGTTTTCAAAAGTAACCAGACCGCGATGACAGTGATGACATTCAATTTGACACAGAGTAACGGTAGTTTAGTATTCTAATTTTAGGGTGACCATGCATGTCGTAAATAAATTAATAAGTTTTATTTTTCATCACGACTAGAAAATTAACGTTAATCCCACTAATACTGATACGAAACAGTTGCTTATAATTTACGAAATGCGCAGTGTTAGTCCTGCTCACGTCTCCTGAATCACCCTGTATATATTATATAAATACTTAAATACATAGAAAACAACCATGACTCAGGAACAAATATCTGTGTCATCACACAAATAAATGCCCTTACTGGGATTCGAACCCAGGACCATCGGCTTCACAGGCAGGGTCACTACCCACTAGGCCAGACCAGTCGGCAAATAGTTAAGGTTATATATTATTTACAAACATACATAATATACCTACACCTACATACATTGTAGTTTTAGGAAGCATGTGGCCTTCAGTCATCGAATTCAGACACTTGTACTATTGTTCTTTGCCTAAGCACGAACCTCCCAAAGCTCGACCTTCAGCCTCAACCGTGCGTAGGCACGCCTCCTTAAAACGTTTCGAGCCTTCGGCCCTACGCGGGTTTCGGCCCTCAGGCTTAGCAATAGCTCTCTACGCCACGTTTCACGTAAACCATTGCGGCTGTGTCCTTAAAAAACAGCCGAACCGCATTTTTGTTCTTAAATCCGACTCAAGCTTGTCTGTAGATTTCTAATAGGTTTTCCTGTCATCTTTAGGTAAAAAACTATTTTGTGTATTTTTTTTCAAAATTTTAGACCTAGTAGTTTCGGAGATAAAGGGGGTAGTAATATTTTGCCTATTTTCTTGAATAACTTCTAAATTGTTTATCCAAAAAATATATATCTGTGATTCTCACAATGGGCCCCTTCATTTAATATATAACATGACATAGTTTGCAAATTTTTGTTTTTTAATTTTCTCATTTACTTACTAGAAAGTGGCCAATATGTTTAAAATTAATTTGTTGACGTTACATGCCCGTCTTTGGGTCACAGACTTACATAGGTATGTGTACCAAATTTCAAATTAATTAGTCCAGTAGTTTTGGAGAAAATGGGCTGTGACAGACGGACAGGCACACGCACGAGTGATCCTATAAGGGTTCCGTTTTTTTTCCTTTTAAGGTACGGAAACGGAACCCTAAAAATGAGTCCTATAAAAAAGTGCCACTTCGATCCCTCCTAGCAGGGAAGAAAAATCACCTAATCAGAAAATGGATTTTTCTTCCCTGCTAGGAGGGATCAAAGAGGCACTTTTCTGTTGAACGACATTTCATTGCCAGTATAACATATTAATATAATTAACTATGAACATCGTATGTACAGCCTGGCAAAAAAGAATAGAAATAAAAAAGTGGCAACACTGTAGTGTCAACACTAATATGATTTTTTGATTTTCCTCATAGTTGATGTGAAAAGCTGTATGTGTCACACGGTATCAAAATTATTTCGTCTTGGGCGTTAACACTTGAATCCCTCATTACGCTCAGGATTCTACTTTAGATTCTATTGTAGTATATATTATACTGGCAATGAAATGTCGTTGAACAGAAAAGTGCCACTTTGATCCCTCCTAGCAGGGAAGAAAAATCCATTTTCTGATTAGGTGATGTGAAAACTACTATTTCCGAATAGGTGATAAAAGAACTATTAAATATCCTTGTCTAGCCGGGCGTAACTGAAGGTTTTCAAAATGATAATATAAGCGAAACCATATAACAACGGCCGTACTTATGATAATTTAAATTAAATTAAAAGGTCGGTTGTCGTTTCAACCGGGTTTCGGCAGGACAGCTACGAGAGCCCGACTGCGGACGTGATCCACTTTCATTGACCCAATTCTTGTTATAACGAGCAGCGGCCATTTGCGCTTCAACTCTTCTGCCGAAATATATTTACCTAAACTCTGACCATGCCAACTTTGCACAAACTTGGCAGTAAGAATGCATACATACATATCCCCATAAGCTCCATACTTGAGAAGTACATGGCATGAAAACTTAGTGTGGGCCGACTCTAGGTACCTATTAAGTTGTCATTTTAAATTATTTTTAAAGAATAAATATTTATTTGCAAACACAATCATTAAAAGTACTTAAGAACTAAGAAATAAATTAGCAGTAACCTTAACTATAAATACAACTCAACCTAAATTAACCCATAAAAACTAATCAAACAACTCATCCCGCATCGCCCCCGACGCAAAGGTGCCCATCAGGCTTGCTGCGTTACCGCGTTGGACAACCTCTGCGCTAGGAACGACACGGAGCGGGGGTCGATACCCCTCTCCTGCAGGCGACGCCCCAGCTCCCTGAGAAAAGTTTTCGCCTCCGCGCACCAGCACCCATATGTCTCCACAGCCAGGGGAACGAACATGTAGTTTGTTAGCCCCGTGTAGCGAGTACTTGTCCCTCTTTAGGGACGCCGCCTGCTCAGCGGCTGCTCCTGTCGACCGCACTGTGCGGCCAGGGTGCGTGGCGGCAAATGTGCTGACGCAGCACCTTTCTCCCACGGCACCGGAGTCAAACGTCCGGCCTTTTGCCATCTGACCGACTAAGGCCCGGCGGCTCCAGAACACACGGGACATTGGCTGACACCAGCGCCCCGCCCTTCGAACAATGTAATTCAACGCGTGGTGGCGTGGGAACCTCCCCGCGCATCGGCAACAGCTCAAAGCATGGTGCCCGTTGCTCTCCACCATGGACCAGATGCAAAGATGTGGTTGACAAACAACGCAGCCCAGACGAAGAGCAACGGCCACCCGCAACGAGTCATTGTCGAGCAGGGTGCCTACGTTTGGGGAGGGAAGGGCGTGCAACCAAGTCCCAGATTCCGGCGGCGAAGCCGCGTTCAGCCTGGCTCTATCCGCACCAGAAGCTTTGTATAAAAGACAGTCAAATAGACGCTTAATACCGACCTTATCCCATAAGCGCTGACGGAACGGCTGTTCAGGCTTCACCATTACTATTTCATGCGGCGCTTACCTAGTCTAGTCAGGTGCTACACTCGTGCACATAGCCAATATCTACAGAGAAATAAAGCTGAGGCTACTCTGCTAAAGGAAAAAGAAAGACCACATTGACACTTTGACCACAAAAAATAATGTACAGCTCGATTTCGATTTGCCATTGGGCATACAAATGAACCAAATTAAACCAAACTCGAGTGTTGGTTATGCGGTCAGTTAAAAAAAATTAAACTACTCATAGGAGCCTACCTAAAGACAGTTAATTACTTCAACAATAACGCTAAAGAGACACTGATAACCATGGTCTAATAAAACATGGTCTTCTATTCCCAGAGTGACACGGGCCTACGTCACAATAACATTGCCAGTTTATTTCAACATAACATGTTTGTAACATGTGTAACAACGTTACATGGGTACATTATACCTATGGTTAATAAGTTAAAATATTTCTTCATAATTTTATAATTTTCATTTATATGTATTTTATCTTAAATTTTACAATAGTCGTCATTTTTAATTATTCATTAGCAATATCTTCCGATTCATGACAGAAATTTCAGACGTTCGGGTAATTCTGTTTACACTACTGACAACACAGGATAGCGCTGTCACATTTGACAATTCGGATCTAGATAACTTCATGCCCTGATCGTCATCCTTGTCGAACGCGTGTTAATTGTTATTTCCTTCTCGCTCAGTGTCAGCAGTCGCAGTGTTTTCCAAACTTTTCACGCCGTAAGCTTGGTAATTAATGTGTAACTGTGAATTAGTTTTTCAAACGTTTGTCTTGTATAGATAGTTGAATAGTTGAAGTTTAATTTAATACATTAGATTTGTTTTATTTTACTATGTTTCTACATGAATAACTTAAAATTAATGCCGTTAAAATAATTTTCACCGTTGGTTAAAATTCTCCCACATTTTAAAGTTTGAGAACCTGTAAACAGCATGATGACGTAGGCCCGTGTCAGTTAGGTCATACGCGAATCTCGGAATAGAGTACCAGGCGGAGTATATTATTATACCATGCTGATAACATGGAAACTCATTCGTATCTACCCGCCAGCATTTCATTTGTATATTAAATATGTGGAATATCGTGGAATTCATTTTGTTTGGTTTTCAGAATTTTATTGCTGTATTGCAATCCCGAGTCAATACGACCGCATGACATTGGTTGCAAACAAACATGTAATATTGGACCAATCAAACATACGTAATAGTTATGAAGTACCTAAACTGTACACAATAGGTATTAACTACTTTTGTAGCCATGGGGCTATAAAATTAGCAAATTTCTAATAGACGAGTATCTCTAGAATGGTGTACCGTCGTATGCATATTGACCGCAGTTTGACTTGTGATTCTTGTAGAGTTATATTTTCATAGAAGTTTGACGTTTAAAATAACACTTGCACTGCGTCTGCTATCAAAATCGCTGCAGACTTTTCTTGGTTGAACTCTAGTGGTGTTTCTAGGCTTCAAGCAACCCGATGTTGCCAGGCTGAAGAGTGGTGCGGCTTTTAAATTTCCACCTCACAATTCTCATTCATTGGCCATCGAAAAATCACACTTTTCCACAAATGGAACTTATGTGAGTCTAGCTCTTAGCGTATTTGAACTTTGAACTAGGTATCTAATTAATGCTGGTAATATCTGGGAGACCTAGCTTTTCTCGGAAAACATAAAAACTCAAAAATTCGCGTTTTCACAGAGATAGGTAAGACGTATAGCTAGATCGATTTATCGCCCCCGAAAACCCCCATATAGCAAATTTCATCGAAATCGTTAGAGCCGTTTCCGAGATCGGCGAAATATATATATGTATAAATATATACACAAGAATTGCTCGTATAGAGGTATAAGATATGTTTATTTAAAATACGTTTAGTTATCTTTACGATGACAAATGTAGGGTTTTCAAACAATATAATTTGAAAAGGTTGCAAGTTTTTCGACGGCGAGTGTTTGAGAATTGTACAGGGGAAATTCAAGGGGCTGGTGGTGGAAACGGCACCTTTTCACCCTGCAACTGGCTACTAGGTTCGCCACAGTGACGCGGGTCACGTCAAATATTAGTTTCAGTGTCTAGGTCTAGGTCTAGGGTTACTCGCCCCACCACGCACTTCGCATATAGAGCCTGCCTACCTACCTACCTTAGCAATATTACATGAAGCTGCTGCCACACTCTAACAACATCGACGGACATTATGTATTTGCAATTTTAAGGTTTAAGTACCAGATGTCCGTTAACCTTTTCGACGCCGTGTCAAACACAAAAGCTGTCACGCGGACGCCACGTCACCGAAGTGTCAAAACTGAAATTGAACTTTATGCATATGCACGTAGGTCTATGTTGCTCTGTGGTCTGTGACCGATTAATCAGTCTTTGGCGTTGAATCTGCGGTGCGTATATATCGGTCATTGGCGTCCAAAAGGTTAAGTGTGCATTATGGTAAGCCCGCGGCCCTACAATAAAATAGTTACGTAGTACGTCACTTAATGCGTTAAAATTGGTTCGCCACGGTGATTGGTTACAGTTTATTGAATGTGTTCAGCAGAATAAATAAAAAAATAGAGTTTTTGATTTTATTTTTATTGTTTTTTACCTAAGACAAGTACTGCAGATGCTCTAACAACATCTCCGTTAGCTTTTGCTAATTCTTCGCAACAATCCTGTAAAGAAGCCGCTCCGTCGACGGCGATCTTGACTCGAACGAGTTTGATGGCTCGATGAACGTTCCACTCGCTCAGCTCCAAGGCTTCCAAACACTCCTCCGGTGACACCTGAACCACCATAATACGAACGTAACATGTAGGTACTTAAATATACGAAATCTATTAAAAATTACAAACACCGAGCGAAAAACGTTGGCAACTTTTTCTTTTTTATGATGCTGCAAATGAGCAGCCGAATCGCATGATGGTAAGTGATTACCGTTGCCCATAGACACCCACCCGCAACACCAGAGGGGTTGGGTTACTCCCACTAGTTGCCACCAAATTGTTACCAGTGGTAAGTACTGGGAATTTTTCCCCCACCTTTTATCACTGGTAACTACTGGGAAAAAAAATTCCCAGTAGTTACCACCAAATCGAACAATATTTTGAACTCTAACAATATTTTGGTGGTAACTAATGGGGAAAAAAATCCCACCTTTTACCAGTGGTAACTACTGGGAATAAAAATGCCCAGTAGTTACCACCAAACCGAGTTAGTGGTAACTAGTGGGAATAACCCGAGTGGTTGTATGTACATGGTCAGCAAACATCTGAATGTTTTAATAATTAATATAAAAATCGTCATCATTTATCTGTCGACATCTTAAACCAGATTGTTTCTTACATTACACAGGCTGCAACATTAATTTTAAGAAAGTAATACGCACCTGTTGCTTGAGAACTTTATTCATAATTCGGACCTCATCCGACTCCACCCCGCGCTGCCGGCCGCACGGTTTTTGATCGGCGAATTCCAGCAAATCCTCCACAGACACGTGATCTGTAACCAATAATATTTAATCGATACAAAGCCGCTTACGTGACAGCTCCCCATGCCAAGGTATGTAAAGTAGACAAAGACGTTACTCGTGGGGGTGATCTTTCCAGCCTAATGCACGCATGCATTAATAATTTAAAGCACGAGAAAACAACTAACGTTTATCACCTTGGAATATACAATTTCAAATAATAATGTCTAACAGAAGACTAAAAGCACTTGTTTAAACGTCCATATTTTCTTAAATCTTGCGTCAATATATTATAGTAATTAACAATTAGTAATCAGATGGTACAATTTCCCAAAAAACCTGTATCCTTGTAAAAAATATGTAAATTCATAAAATTAGATAAATTTGCCATTGGTATTGGTCGGTTTGTATAATGTCAATTAGAACTTTCACTGTCCATGTATCCAAATAGATACCAAAATAGGGGTATTTTGATACTCAATTGATAATGTTAAAACGCAACATAGGGATAGTTGTTAATCGATTCATTTTAAGATTATATTAATTCGACCCTATAATTCATTTTAAGATCGATTCGCATATTAAAGCGTTTAAAGAACGCCGATTAGAAAGTTGAGCGCAAGTGAAAGTCCGTCATGCTTTAAAATGTGAACGTCGTAGATGACGCAGCTGAGGCCGTCTCAATTTAGGGAAGACAACCGCGCCTTATTATTAAAGCTAGGTGCGCACTATACTTATAAATGCAAATTGAAAGGTTTACTCTATTAGTACACCCAAAGACATATGTAACTCCGTATAAGATGAATAAAGTCTAAGGAAGAAAAGGGCCTCAGGAAATCACCAAAAAGGTATTCTCGGATAGATGGCGCACACACCTTTGGAATATGCTCGGCTAGATGGCGGTGACGACACCTTTTCATATTTAACAATTTTAACACATAGGTATCAGTGAAAGAATATGGGTCGAAATGATATAAAAATAATAAAATAATTTATCCATATAAATACATTTTTTGATAGTTGTATACATTTTGAGTTTTAATCGTGTGTCGATAGATGGCAATAAATTTACTGTGACTACAAAATTTACTATAACAGGACCCCTCTATACTATCAATTCTCTTTGGTACACCTATGTATGGATTATCGTCGTAAACATGCACATACATACACGTTTTAATTTTATTGAACGATATTATAGAATTAAGTGTATAGATAGAGTATTTAATTTTCCCGGCTTCTGCAATTAAATAATGTACTGACATAGCGTGGAATATTCTGTGCGAAAAATCTCACCTTTAACAAGTGATCCCTCTTCGAAGTAGTGTTCCTGGCGTGGATCAGGGCGCGGCGCGGGGTCCGTCACCGGCGTCAGGTAGCAGTCGAAGGGGTTGACAGAGCTCGGCCCGGCGCTCGTGAAAGGGTTCGTGTCCACCTTCGGCTCACACCCGTCGAACACGTCTCTACCATTCTCCACCGCCATCGGGATCTCATTGTCACATCGCTTACTGATATACTCTTTGATCATCGAACTTGGAACCGCGTTTTGGTATATATTAACGGATTTCTGAGTGACTTTGTCGGTGGTTGCTGTCGTACTATCGTTGTTCGTGGGCAGTTTTAGCGGGTATTTCCTGATGTGTCGCGGCTTGTCGATGAGCTTGGGCTTAGTTGCTCTAGGCGGCAATGGCAATTCGTTTTGATTATTCTGAAATAAAGAACTTCCTTGTAAAAATTACAAAGAACATGATATATTTATATATATATTATAGATCGCTCTAATGCAGGTTGGTTAGTTTCAAACGAAATCAGGCTTATAAGTAAGTTGAATATATTAATTACATAGTGTTTATAGTACTTACATCATCGAGGTTTGCATCAGGGACATCGAAAATATTTGTTGGTTGCCTGTAAAACATCAGACCAAACACTTTTTTTTAATGTAATCAACAACAAGTTTATTTAAATTAAAAAAAAAATACATATATGAAGAGATGTTGGTTGGTAGTGGTGGGTTAGGGCTAGGGCTGCGGTAGGGCTGCCCCGTCGTCAAAGCCTAGGAATTTTTTTGTGGATTAAATCGCTGCCGTGTTCCGCGGATGCACATGCTTGTGGCGCTGATTATCGAAATTGTGATTTTTGCTCTAAGCCAGCCCATTACGACACTTAGGGATCTGTTCCAGCGGTCAGCAATAGCTTCACCGAGGTGTTTAATGAAGGCGGACATAAAAAATAACAAACACTTAAAAAATATATATTTTTCAGTCCGGAAACAGAGTTATAAAGCAATTCGTGCCAATAAATGCTACCAGTTTACCGATATGTAAATGGATAGGGCACATACTTGTTGTTGTAAGGTATCGGTTTCTGCAAGGAGTGGAAGTCGCGGTCGGGCGCGCGCGGCGCCGGCTTGGGGATGGTGGCGGGGCGTCGCGGCGCGTCCGCCGACAGGTGCGGTAGCAGCGACGCCGGCGTTGGCTGCTCGATCAGGCTCGTGTACGCCAGCTTGCTCTCCTCAGATATTGTAGACTGTTGAACATACAAGGATCAAACAACTTTTACCAAGATTCCGTTTAAAGCATTTAAAACAAAACATGCATGTTTGTGGTACTTATAAGGCCTTTATTTTCCATAATAATAAACTTTGCTACTAATGTCCCCTGGCTGATGAGACAGAATAACAACAAGAAATAGTTGATAACCCTTAGTTAACATAATTATAGTACAATAGTAACTAATAAGTGCACACTCAGAAAAGATACTACAAAAAAATACCTGAATATCAGGGACACTATGCGCTTCTTCGCTGAAATTGCGCCTTTCATGCTTGCCTAAAACGACAAAAAATATTATGGTGTACATCTACATACATGTGTTTACAAAATCATTGACGCATTGTCGATACATGTTAGACAAAACTCTTCCAGAAGATATTAATAGTAATTTAAAAAGTATAAATAGCCATAATTTGGTACTATGTTATGGAGTACCATTACACAAATAACTACGGTTACCGTGAAAGTTACTCATGACATGAAATTAAACTATGGAAACGGATTATATCTTAACCAGATGAATGAGCTGTAGATACCATGAGTCAAGCAGAAGACCCATGTGAAGTTCCCTACAGTTGACCGCAGGCCTGCCATTCTGTCTTTTGTCTGAGGAGTAACAAGTGGTTTTTCTCCTGGGAAACACTACTTGTGAAAAACCTCCTACCGTAATTGTCAAAAATTAATTTTATTATGAGTTGGTGAAATATGATGAGTTATCGTTCGAACGGCTCAGAACTTTTATCCTACAGAAGTATTGCACAATGTTTTCCTTCGTATTTTCTCGGAAACGTTCGTATTTGTCATGCTAGGTACATCAATCAACCTCAGTACTTTTTGTACCGAGACTGACTGAAATAGCAAGACACGTTCGTACATTTCCGAAAATACGAAGGAATAGTAGATTGTTAACCAAGGGTGGAAAGTGAACCATTTCACCCGAGATATTTTGGCGCTCGAACGAAGAGAGAGCGCCAATAGTTCGAGGGTGAGATGGTTACTTTTACCCGAGTTAAACACTCTACTTTTCATTTCGACTATGAGGAAAGTCAAACACGAGAAATGTAGGTTTATTATTGGTAAGTATATTTCTTTAGAACAAAACAGATACATAGGTAAACCACATAACTATAAGTCACTCGAATCACTTGAAAAATCCATTGTGAACCAGAGCAAGTAATGTCTCAACAGTTTATTTAGTACCAATACCTATTCCCGCCTAATTAGGAGAAATTAGTTTTTTTTTTTCTATTTTATTATTTTCATTAAAATAAAAATGTTGCTATTGCCAAAATATTTATTATTGTGTACCTATAAAAATTAAACTACTTGTATTTAATATTTAAATGTATAAAATAAACATATATATTTGTTAATAAATTAATATAGATGACAATGATTGTTAAAATATTATATTACATTACATTCAATCATTCAGTTTCATTTTTTTTAAGGCGCGTATACATTAAGGCCGTTTCAGTCACCCCAATTTAAGATCGGATTGTCTATGGTTTTAGATTTTTTCCGATCAAAATGTAAACGGCGCCAATTTCAGTCATGCGGAAGCTATAGCTGGTCAAGCAGATCTTGTCAGTAGAAAAAAGCGGCAAATTTGAAAAATGTAGGCGCGAAGGGATATCGCCCATAGAAAATTTTAATTTCGCGCCTTTTTTTACTGACAAGATTTGCTTGACCAGCTATAATATGAGAGCTTTTAACTGAATAATATGGCATATATGGCTGTTAGGCGTTGCTCGAAAAAAAATAAAAAAAAAATACTTTCCACCCTAGGGTGGGAAATGCAAATTATCAGCTTATGAAAGGTGAACTTTCCGAACAGGAGAGATGAAAAATAATTATGCAATACATCTGTACCATTAACATCCTTGTCAGGTTCGTGCGGGATCGCGTGGTGTCGCGACACGAGCGGGAACTTGAAGTGGAACTTGGACCGGTCGCTCGGCGATTTCGGCACTTTGTTGTCTGAGCCTAAGTCGTTCATTGACCTGCAATAATTAATAAGAAATATTACAGTTAAGCACAAACAAGCACTCAAAATAAACATACTAATCAATTTAATTCATTCAAAATATAGTTTGATTTCTGAAACATATGACTTATTATTTAGTATATTTGTTCGAATGAAGATACAAATAATACCGTGACAGAGTAGAGCAAAGTCAAGACAAATAAATGACTATACTTTAACCAAACCACCAATTGAACTGGCTTAGCAAAAATACTCACAAATGGAATAAAATACAATAATAATAATCTATACATGTATCAAAAATAAATGTTTACAGTTCATATGGTGCTACTTTCTGGCACTATTGCGGGAATAAGCACTTTCCGTGTCTATGACAATAATTTAAAAGGCCATATGTACGTTACACATGCGAATAGGTAATTCGCAACTCGTGTCGATTTAAAACACTCCCTTCGGTCGTGTTTTAGTTTATCTCCACTCGCTGCGGATTTCCTACTTTCCGCACTTGTATCGTACTGTACTATTATTAAATACTATGGTTACTATTGTGAACTCCGAACCGATTACTAATATGTACTATACAAAGTATAGAACGGAGTTATTTAATCCGCCTCAATGTAAGTGGAACTAAACGACTTCAGAAGCATAAATGAGTGAATTGCAAAAAAATTGTACATAGTAAAGCACCTGTAATTAATCTAAAGTTAATTGATTCCATTGTGTTACGACAGTTAAGCCATTTCTATTTAAGTTAGATACATGAAAGTGTGTTAGCGTATGCTATAAACTTACATGTGTACGAATTAAGTACAATACAATACAATTTACATAGTTAATAATCGTAACACAAATGAATCAATTAACTTAAGACTAATCACAGCTTCTGAACTGCGCTTAATTACCTACGTACAATTTTTTTGCAATTCACTCAAATAATACCAGCAAGTCTTACTTGGTGGTAATCTCGTTGGCCATTGCCACAGCAGTCTCCAAGGTCTTCTCGTCATGCGCCGACATGGGCTTCATTGTGCCAGTCTGATAACTCTTCTTTTTGTCCGCTTTAAATGTATGAGACCTGAAACGTGTGTAAATCGGTTAAAATACTACTTTCGTAATTATACATAATAAGCGAACTAATAAGAAGGTACACTAGGTACAGTATGTTTCGCGTGCACTGACCGTTTCTAAGCATTTAAGGTGATTTGGGGCCACGAAAAAACTGGTCAGTACGTAAATTTCACACAGTCGACTCACATCGATTAGTTTAGATTTACGAGTAAGATAACAATAAAGAAAACAACATCTTTCATCATATTATTGTTGGCAAAGATTAACTTTTATCATTTGCATCTGCGAATTTCTTTGACAATTTTAGAATTAGAAGATCGATATAACAATTTTACTTTCGCGACGTACATTTCGTTATCTCGATAATACCTACGCTTTTGTCATTCAAGGGGAGACGCAGTGGGTCAAGTTACGCCTAGCTCATACTTTCTTTATCAACTTGTTTCCTGTTTCACACACTCGATGTACGAGGGTGATATATGTTTAACATTCGTATCTGTCTGTGGCATCATGGCCCAAACAGTACGGCTTTTAAGTAGATTATTTTGTCAGCCGAGATTCTTAGCTTAGTTTGATGGAAATATGTCCGTGGATAATTTATATATTTGCTTATAGCTATAATGCTATAATACAAAAAAAACCGGCCAAGTGCGAGTCGGACTCGCGTTCCAGGGGTTCCGTACATTAAGTCCGACTCACGCTTGACTGCACATTTCTCATAGGTTTTCCTGTCACCTATAGGTAAAGAACTATTTTATGTATTTTTTCCAAAACTTTTGACCCAGTGGTTTCGGAGATAAAGGGGGAATGGTAATTTATTGGCTACTTTCTTACATAACTTCTAACCTATATATTTTAAAATTATAAAAAAAATATATTTGAAATTCTCAAAATAAGCTCTTTCATTTGACATGTAACACGATATAATTTGAAAAACTTTATTTTTTAATTTTCTCATTTACCTCCCTCATTTATAAGTGCCCCCTATGTTTAAAATTAATTTATTTACGTTACATGTCCGTCTTTGGGTCACAGACTTACATATGTGTACCAAATTTCAACTCAATTGGTTCAGTAGTTTTGAAGAAAATAGGCTGTGACAGGCGGACAGCCAGACACACGGGTGATCCTATAAGGGTTCCGTTTTTCCCTTTTGAGGCACGGAACCCTAAAAACTACCTACACTCATGGATAAATTAAGGGGAACGCAAAAAAAATTTTAAGTACTAATTTTGAAATTATATACTTACTGTAATCCAGTAATTAAACATTTTATTTGGTGTTCCGCTATATTTATCCATGAGTATATATTTGGCGTGTACACCTACTTTTATATTTTTCATCAATGTGACTGATTAACAATACAAGCGAGCGAACTAAGAATTACTATTTTAAGAAACTTAAAAAAAGGTATGCAACATATCTTACCTTAGGGCGGTGTCGAAGTCAAAATGCCTAGCCAATGAACCCTGGAAATGTAATTATGATTAAAATAAATATCACAAAAAAGCTAATAAAATAACACAGCGTGTGCGATAACAGGTAATATAAAAAAATATATTTTCACCTCAGCAGATCGAACAAGGGTACTTTGCTTCTTAAAAACAGTGAGCAAAATGCGATTTTGCTCACTGAGTCATTTTGTCTCACTCAGTGAGCAAAATGCGATTTTGCTCACTGATTGTGTGTCACTCAGTGAGCAAAATGCGATTTTGCTCACTGAGTGAGACAAAATGACATTCAAGTGACCTTTATGGTCATTTCAACATGCGGGGTCTAATACAAGTTCGATATACTTGGGTTCTATTATCTCTGTCCCTCTAGGTATGTTCTCACTGCTTAGGGTGAAAAATTTTGTGTACTACACGAGATCAAAGTTATTTACATCTCGTGCGCTTTTGAATCCCTTACTACGCTCAAGATTCTAAATTAGATTCACTCGCTACGCTCGTGAATCTATTATAGAATCTTTCGCTTGCACGGGACTCAAAATAAGCACTCGAAGAAATATCAAACTTTGATCTCTTGTTGTACAAATAACTATTTCCGAGGACGAATTTATTTCATAGTTTTTTGTTATCTAAGGATCTCCTTACTAATCACAAGTATTACCTTAATAAACGAGAATTATTAATATACATATATAACTTAATAAAAATAATTTCATGTTTAGTCAATAATTTTAGAAATAATAATAGCGAGCACACTGACCGATGCTCATAATGTACGATAAAATTAATGCATAGCACATCAACTAAATATATAGGTAGTGGAAAGTAGGTTGTGGTAAAACGTGTCGTTTTCAGACAAAAGGTCCTTTTTGCGGGCTGTCAATGAGGCACTACTGCAGTAACTCTATTGCCTTACGGACAACTGAAAAAGTTGTATTTTTGCCTCAATACGCCACCAAAATGGATAGGTAACTACTTAAATGTTATGTATGAATGACATAATGTCCTAATACTGAAACTAAAGACAAGGTATAACTACGAGTAATGACAGTGCAAATGAACTTAATAATGTATTTACAGCAGTGGTTGTTCATTACCACGTTCACGATATTAGGTAATCTAGCCTACAACGTCTTCTTACCGAAAATCCAATTTGCGCTAAGCACCTGAATAAATGAGATTTTGATAATTATAGGTATATTTCCGTATAATATTAATAATCTTATAAAAATATAAAATGTATATAAATATAGTATAATAAAATAACTGAGCGTTCCCCACGTAATACACCATGGTGTAGTAACGATAGTTAATATATTCATTTCAATTCCACCACATAAATTATTATGTATTAACATATGTATACAATGCTAGGATCGTGTGGGACATAGCCAATAATGCGTGATACTTTAACTGTTTTCGCTATATGCGAATTGTGTGGTGAAGAAAGTTTGTAATTATATTATGTCAACTATCAAATGCCCTGTGGCCCAGGCTGGCGCCAATACTATATACAAATTGAAATACTAATTCATAAGAATCCTCCTATATGGGAACTTTTCGGTATTGAGTCTAGAGAACTCGCGCGGGTACAGCTCGTCTGTAACAAGTAGCACCAAGATGTTTCATACTTAAAGGAACACTGAGAAGTAACTGCCCGCTTAGAATTAGACTTATTAAAAGCTAAAGATAATAATAGTAACTTACACTTTCTTCCGGACGTCCCCTGCTGTCCAAACTTCGGAACATGGACTCCATTTCATCCAACAAACTCTGACTAAAATCCCCATAACTTTTCTGCAACGACAAAAGTAAAAATTGCTTAGAAACATAATAGTCCATACCATAATGCTCCTTAGTGCTTCTAATACCGATATTAATTATTCCTCCTTGAGGCATCTTAAATTTAAAACGAATAAAAATAAGAAAAAGATACATCACGTCAAAGTAAGCCACGCCTGGCAGTAAGTCAAGTAAGTACACGGTGGAAAGCACTTACAGGAATTCCAGGACTTTCTAGCGGAACTAAGTTATCCGTTCTCGTACGCTCAGCCACTGTACTTTCCTGGAAAAAGTAAAAAAAAAGACTGACAATCTTACTCACACTAAAAACTTAGTAAGAACAGTTTAGTTAAGTCACGCTGCACAAATATATACGTAAATTTTAATGGACCATTTTTAAAATACAATTATTAAGACGAAAGCTTCATCTCAATAGGGTATTTTCCTACTAGTAAAATCAGTTACTTTTTTAGAACTGTCAAAACGATTTGCTAATATGGAATTTATATGAAACATTACATCGTGACGTCACGGTCAACTCACCTACTTTTAATATTTCTAACCGATTTATTAAATAGAACTTGTGTTTAAAAATAACTCCTGTGTTATTCTAATAACACAGAGAGAAAATAGAGAAAATAAAGAAAATATTGAAAAAAATCAGAAGAAGTTTGTTAGATTCCTCTCCTTTAAATTTAAGCTATCTATGGACAACTATTCTATGTCATGCAAAAAATTCCATCTTGTCCCTTTATTTAAGAGACGATTGGCAAATGACGTAAGTTTATTAATGAAAATTGCCCAAGTTATAGTCGATTCCCCGGATCTTGTGAGCAAAGTACAATTTTATATACCTGTCTCGCAACTGCGCAGAAGACCCTTGCTTCGCATCCCTCTTTCTCGCAATAACATTCGTAAAAAATGTTTCTTCCCTCGTACAATTAGGTTATTTAATGAACTTAATGATATGCCCGATGTAGATTTGTTTCACAGCAAGATTAATAATGTTAAAAATATTATTTTCAATAGATAATTAACGTTACCTGACTTAAGTTTGCGTTCATAGTTTATCAGGAACATTCCTATATAGTGTAATATTCTGCTAATTTGAGACCTTTATATTTATGTTATTTAGCATTATATATGTGGAAGCTTGTAATTTGCATATAGTAGATAAGTCTATTAACCTATGTAAGTATATTAGGCAGTAAGCATCCCGAATAAAATAAAATAAAATAAAAAAATAATTATGTGGTGCTTTATTTCATGCATGGCGTAAAATAATTTATTTTAAATACAGTATAATACCCTATTGCTTACCCCCTTATTCATAAACGTTTACTAAAGTTCACAAGCCATTAACGTATATATCTATACTGGCCTTGCGGGCACTAAAAATGGTACTAGTTTAGCGGTGTGACTCACGAATTCCAGCCAATCGTGCAGTCTAAAGCAACTAGTTGCGACCAATAGCGCGCGTGATGTGAACTCATCAACCAATCGCGCGCGTGATGCTAACTCTTCAACCAATCGTGTTGTACCGGTGTCACACCGCTGTACTGGCCCCTGTCATGCCTCATTATTATTGTCCGTAAGGCCAGTCCCTAGATATCTATGTCAATGTCACAAGCCGATAATAACCGTTTGTCCCTTTCCATCATACCAATACGTCGGAAAGGGACAAACGATTATTATCGGCTTGTCAACTTTAGTAAACGTTTAAGAATAAGGGGGTTACTGTTTATCCTGGGTGTTACCGTGTCAGTGTCGGATATCTCGTGGTACTCGTGCGGATCGTCAGTCTTGGGAGCGGTTCCACCGTCATCAGTCTTGTGTGATCTACCCAGTGTAGCTGATTTTACCTGACAAAATACATAGACACTTCATTGACAAGAGTATTTGAACGGATAAATAAAAATCATAAAGCTTCAATGTAGCTACGGTGTAAAATAATATGTTGTATCAGAATACTTATTGCAACATATGTCTCGCTAAAAACGAAGCTTACACTATATTACTACCTCCATAAGAACATATTTTAGCGCATGTTTGTGAAGAAATACGAATAGAAACGGAAGTACATATACAATACCTTACTAAGAAGGCTCTTGCTCGTTGTGGGTTCTGTTAAATTTTTAAGACCATGTTTTTTGAGATTCTTAGCCATTGACCCAGCATCTGAAAATAAATAAATTTATAAATCATAATAGTGAGTGTTAATTCGAATTATTCCCACGTCTACAGATTCCCAATGCTACCTCTGCAATACCACGGAAAAGATTATCGCTGTCTAACAAATGGTACGTTGTCCCTCCCTAATGGCCGGTACAAACGGACTGCAACCCGACTGCAATTTATATGGGAACCGCACGGTGACTGCACGCCGACTGCAGTTTCCATACAAATTGCAGTCGGATTTAGTCCGTCTGTAACGGCCCTAAGGCATATAACATTCTTTTTAATATCCGAACGGCTCCTATGCTTATGTTATGAGAGATGGTGATGGTATTGCATTAATTAAGCGTCACTGAAAAATTCATAAATACAATATAAATTCAACTGAGATGGATGACATATCACCGTACCTATGCTGTTTGAAAAATACTATAGTAAAGTGAAGTTTTCAAATTTAATAATTAAAGTATCGGCTGCGGAGCGTCAAACTACTGACTGTTTTTTCTGTGAGACCCGTAGGTAAGATCAAAAATTAGGCAAGCCGATGGTAATCTAGACGCTCCACCACTAAAGGTTTCGTGTACCATTCAACTTACAGAGATATTTATTATTATTAGATCGAAAATATTAAAATATTCCCAGATGTCACCAAAACATTGAACTTACATGGCAAGTCGACTTCATCGCAGTTGTTGGGGCCGGCGTGGGCGCTGAGCAGCGGGTAGGGCGCGCAGGCGGCCGTCAGGTGCGACGGCGAATTCGGGTTGATCAGCGGCACCTGCTCCAAGTCCTCCGACGGCTTGTACGGCGTCACCACCTGCCGCGGGGGCTGCCACACACGACTCATCAACCCAAACATACTGCACTTGCGCTCGCGACTGTTCGCCGCGCTACCCACACTCCGGGGTTATCGTGGGACCCGCCATTGATAGAACGCATGCGGTATCAATGAGACCTCGTTACATGTAATTATGTTTGTAATCAAATAATGAGAGTATTGAAATGAGCGGAAGTTTGAATAACGTCTTTCGTTATCAACAAAACTAGGCCTTGTTTACTCAAGTCTTTGAGTGTTATAAAACTTATAAATAAATTAAATATTTCTTGGTGTGCGTTTAGAATAACTTAAAAAAACGAGAGCCTATCGAGAGTGGCTAACGGGCACTTTACGCACGTTTATTTGTTTTGATTTTGTATCGCCTTTTGTTTACTTTGTCTAAAACTTTTATGGATAAAACTAAGTACTTGCAAATAACCTTTTCCTATAAAATAATACCAATAATAGAGTGATTGTATAAGATGTAAAAATTCTTCGTATTTGACGGCTAATGTTGATGGCGCTGTACGTTATTTTGCGTATGGCAGTCTTGTGGGTCTTGGCCAAAGTCAGTTGTGATTTTTAGTTATTCGGGCATTAAATAATATGCCAGCAGCAAGTTGAGAAACGCTGTACTGTTCCGTACATTATGCGGTAGCTCTGGCTGTTCAAAGTTGACGTTTGACTATTCAGTTACCAGAAAACAGAGGGCGCTGTACACCGGCATCTTCTTTAACTATGAAACTCGGAGCACGATCTTTTCTTAGACTTCATACATAGGTACGTAACGTTGCCGCTTTCTAAATGGTGCGTCATGTCGCGCTAGTGAACACGTGATCTAATTATAAGTAGGTAGAGATATACGTACAGAGTGATTTTGTTAGTCTGACCATACTCTGAGAAGTGAATATGAAGGAAGACAACAACTTAGGGCCAACCTCTAAGACGCAATAAAAAAATGTCTTATACGTACATTTCGGCGAATCATATGTCTCCCCCAGGATGTCCCAATCCAAGGTTAACATAGAGTTTACCTCTAAATTCCCAGAAAATACCCATGTAAAAATATTATCATATGCCAATGTTTTCTATGGAACAACAGGTTTGTTTTTGCGTTTTATGGGTTAACTTAACATTACATAACGAAATCACCCTGTATATGCATGCAAATGATAAAAGCCAAAACCAACGAATATTATGCACTATCCATTCCCAAACAAACAAATAATGTTGCGAAGTATGATCGGAGGGCCTAGACAAGATGACAATCGTTACACACGCCAAACAATGAGAAAAAAATACATATTGTGTTCACGGCCTGTCAGTCGACACCTCTCGGACCAGTAGGCCATGGCATTTTACCTGCTATAATTACGCTACTGCTTACATAAATCTTCTAAGGCCGGCGTGGTCATCCCCTTAATTTTATATCCAGTTATTCCAGATACTTACGCAGCCAGCGGGATCCAAGAAGGAAATGTCCCCGAAATACGCCCCGTCGAGGCCGACGTGGCCGGTGTGCTTGACGTCACCCTGCGGGCTGGAGATCATGCTGCGCTGGATGGTGCGCTTGCCCGTGTACGTGTGCCGCTTCACGTCGCCGCGCGACAGCGCCGAGCGCACCAGTCGTGCCGACTGTCGCGCCGGGTTCGGCGACAGAGAACCGGACACGGTACTGAGCGGTTTCTGGGTGAAAAAGTGCATGATCAAGCCACCGTTGTGTTAGCGGCGTGGTATGAAATGGGCCCGGTATGAAAATGAACAGAGTTTCAGCACAAATCACACGTGAAAGTAAGAGAATTAAAACGCTTACAGTTCCAGTTCCAGCCAATAATATACCTCATTTTCATTTTATACAGTCCGCTTGAGCTAAATCTGCGCCAATGCAGCGACAAAGTGTAGGTAGTGCTACATAAAATTTTAGAAATTAAATTAAATGGAACTAAAGGCGAAACATAGTATCACAATTCGCATTTGTAACAACAATCTCAGTTGACTTGTCACAACATTATTTTTCTTTACAATATTTCTGCGTTAAACTAGTTCATCGTCATCATCCTATCAGCCTTTTATCGCCCACTGCTGAGCATAGGCCTTAAACTAGTTATTTAACGATATTTAAATAAATCAAAACATAGTTAAACTCGGAAGATAGGTTACATAAAACGTGTTTTAAAAGCGGTTGGCCTAAATTTCCGATTGGTGGATTATGAGCTGATTAAAAAATGTTTAATGAATGATCTGCTGATATGACGGGGAAGTATCTCTCAATAAATAACGTTATATTGATAAATCAAGGCATCGATGGCAATATTGATAAACAATTATTGAGGAAATACGTAGTATTTTTGTCTAATTTATCTATTGCAAACATTTTTTTACGCAGGGCGTGAGTTATATCTGTAGCTCACTTTAGAGTTTCATACTACATTAACTAAGTAGTTGAGCACCCTTGGCGAGCCAGTTACGACACTTGGCGTATTTAATTAATTACCATAATGTAAAAAAGTTTTAAAAAAGGGGTACTGTGTCTTCTGGCTAATGTTTGAATTTTTCCCATACAAACGTAAACCTTGAGCACACTAATTGGTATTCATTTTTTTTTTCTTAGTCTATTTGTGTGTCTCACTGCTGGGCAAAGGCCCTGGTTCTCCAGGACTCCCGATTTAGCGCTTCCTCCGGCCAGTTGTTAAGGAAGGCGTCAAAGTCGTCCCGCGATCTCCGCCTGGGCCTGCACCGCCCACGCTTCTTCGTCGGCATCCACTTGGTGGCTATGTTAGCCCACCTATCCGGATGCATGCGATAGACGTGGCCAGCCCAGTCCCATTTGAGCCTGGCGGTTTTTTTGCCAACGTCAGCAATGCGAGTTTTGGAGCGCAGCGTGGTGTTCCGGACGCGATTGATCCTTTTAACACCTAAAATGCTGCGCTCCATAGCGCGTTGGCAAACCTTCAGTTTGGACTTCTGATTCCCTGTGAGTGACCAAGTTTGGGCACCGTAGGTTAGGACAGGCAGTATACACATGTCGACGAGTTTTCGCTTAAGTGACAGTGGAAGATTTCCCTTCATTAGCTCTTTCATGGACCAGTAGCTCTTCCAGGCGTTATCGACCCAGCGCCCGACCTCTTGGTCTTGCCTGTTGCTGAAAGAGACTAGCTGGCCCAAGTAAATATACTCGTCGACATAATGTATAGTCTGCCCGTCTACCGCGACCCCACGTTTCTTGCTGTTGGTCATCACTTGCGTCTTTACACGATTAATTTGAAGTCCAACCTGAAGGCTTGCGTTGCTCAGATCTTGGAGCATTTGCTGCAGTTCGGCTTCAGAGGAAGCAAAGAGAACGATGTCGTGGGCGAAACGAAGGTTCGACAACCTTCTGTCGCCGACGACTACTCCTCTAGTCTAGGTATTCATATTTTCTTTAATTTTTCAGAGGTTAATATTATTGGCCATTACTGAACCTACCTAATATTAAACAGAAACAGCAGGAAGCGTGCCACAGATCAATAAAACCTTCAAATTCTCCTACATGTGCTCACTCAAATTCGATGTATTGTGTATCAGTATATCAAACAATGAATATGAAAATAACCCGATCAGAAATTAGGTAAATGATACAATTAATAAACAACGATTTTTTTTATTAGGTATTTGTATAGACGTGGTTTGGACAAATTTTTAAAAAGCACCTACTTATCAGTACTTGAATCTGCAAGATTTAAATCTTGCTATATGTATATATATTATATTTATTTTAAATCAATCATCATCATCAATATTTAAGAGCTACGCTCTTGTCGGTGGAGTATTCGCCTTTTAACTCCCTCGTACGACAGGACAGAAACTGTATCTTTTATTTGGCTGAGATATGTGTTTATATATTTAAATCAATATTTGTTCAATAAGAACAGAATATAAAAGCCAAGCGGACCCCAGGCTCCCATGAGCCGTGGAAAACGCCGGGACAACGCGAGGAGGAAGAAGGAGAAGAACAGAATATAAAAACTTAAAAAACATAATATTTCTGATTAGACTTATTAAACATAATATTCGACAAACATGTAATGTACACAAAAACACGATGGACCCAGGTGATTAATGATAATGATGATTACTGATTTGCAATCCAATTTCCAAAATTGCAAAATTGAGTTAGATTTCGAACAATAATTACGGAAACTACAATAAATTAAACTTTCTTAATTTTTAAATGATTTTCTACCGAAGCTTCCGAGAACTATTCCAGTTTTATATGTGTAAGAAACTTTATACAACTTGCACGCATATAATGATGGTACTTACTTCAGTCTTAGTGTAGGGCTTGGTGTTATTCGGGTTGAACATGCCACAAGCGCCACCCAGGAGTACCCCATGCCACATCGATGTTTTAGTACTATTCCTGAAAACATGTACATACGTAATAAGGCCAGGTAGATGATTATGACGAAGATACCAATGAACTTTTAAATTAAATTTAATATTGAAATGGTTATAGGTCTCCCTTAAAAAGCATTTTTCATGACCCGGCTCCTTGAACTCACTCTGAACTTATTCTACTTACTCTTTGCCAAGAACTGTAATAATTTGTCCTGATTTATATTCTAATAAATTATTTCGCCTGCCATCTTCAGTCTTTTGAAAGTTCACAGTTGTTTCAACCTGCAATTTATAATCAAGGTCATACAATATATTTTTCTGCTTGTCGCATCATGTTTATTGAGTATTATGAGTGTTGAAAAGTAATCATAGGAATACGCACCTGTTCTGGTCGAATGGCTCTTAGTTTCGGCCCTAGATCCTTAAACTTAGGCCGGTTGTTTGGATCGTGAGACCAACACTCCAACATAGCGGCGTAATAGTCTTCTGGACAACACTCGGGCTTTTCCAACCTCTGAAATTGGGATTTAATAAAATGATAAATTTACAAGACAAGATAAAAATGTTTTATGAAAAAGTCTAATATTGTTTTTAGTCCCATTTATTGGATAGATAAACATGAAAACTGAAAGAATATCAATAAAGGAAAAATTTTGCCAACGTATAGGCGGGTCCACATCCCCAATACGAAATGTACTGTAGTGACTTTTAGCACCTCAATCTGCCTGTACAGACGTGCCTCAGGCGAACATCAGCCTAAAACGCACGCGTGATCAAGTTGCCTGGTTTGCGCGGCAATTTCTTCGTGAGGAGGATCGTTATGTGTGTGGCATCCTATTATCAATTTAATAGATAATAATATCCATAAAACAGGACACGGAGACATCATTTTACTCTCTGGGATAAAAAAAACAACCGACTCTACCTGAAAGTTCGGTGCATCAATGGCTTCAAGAATCTGCTGGCCCGAGAACGCAGCCCAAGGCTGGAAGCCGTACGTGAACATCTCCCAGAGACACACGGCGAAGGCCCACACGTCGCTGGCTGATGTGAATCGGAGGTATAGAATGCATTCGGGAGCACACCTGAAAACATGAAATAAAAACAGTTGTAACAGTTTTGAATGATTCACGGTCACTAGACTTATATCGACCGGGATATGAACCGTGATTACCTTTTGTATTATTTTCGAGCTCCCGATATTTCGACGTCTTCACGTTCACGAGCTTCTTGTTCACAGGTAACAATACAATACAAAAGGTTTTCACGGTTCATATCCCGGTCGATAAAGTTAAGTCTAGTGAAAAAGAGTTGTATTTTGTATTGATCGGTGATTGTTTGCTTGCCCATTTCACAATTTCTTGAGATATATCTATGTAGTAAATTATAAAAAAAAATGCGAGACAACACTTAATTAGCATCTAGACTTTAAGCCCAATGATTATTAACTTCATTTCAAGATAAAAGGGTTAAATTTCGCGTACTTTTAGACACCCTTTCACCCATTAAAGAAGAGAGAATTCTTCCATAATACTTATACATATTACTCTATTGAGTTGTGACGTCATAAGTAAATATGATTACAATTTTACACCTTAGTCTATTGCATTTCACGAATTCTTTATCTGTGGCATCAAACGGAACATACATATAATAGTTTTTTAATTACTTATCATATTTCGCCGCATTGTGAATGTGTTATTAGCAGTTAATGTGTAACTGTAACATACGTTGCTTTCCTCTGACAATTTACACCTCTTACTTCCAGAAGCAGAATGTTAATCCTCTCAGACTAAACACGTAATCCCTACTAATATGTTAATACATACCTACTATTATATGAATGCGAAAGTAACTTTGTCTGTTCTCCTTTTGATGCTTAAACATAGGATAGTTTTTGTCACAGAAACACAGAATAAATAATAGTACTAGGTACAGAAGACTCACTCTCTATCAAAACGCGTCTGTTACGATCAGCACAGATATGGCCGCTAGGTGGCGACAGCGCCACGCGCGGCTTATCGGCTCGGCCATGACATCGAGCGACTTGCGACGGCGGGAGCGATAACCATAGGTTGGAGCATGACACAGCGATCGGATCTTTTGCTCCAACCTATGGTTATCGCTCCCGCCGTCGCAAGTCACTCGATGTCGTGGCCGAGCTGTATGGCTTTCCGCAAAATTGAGGCGGAACGGATGTACTTTTAGCTGTAGCAAAGCGACGAAATCGCGGAGTGAGCCACGCCTGACAGAAATCATAACTCTACGCAACTGAAGTCACGAGCAGACGTCAGTGTTAAAGTAATGAGACATGGTTAATAACAAAATATACTCACCAAGCAACTGGCAACTTGAGATTGACATTGTAATTTGTTTGATAGTAATCTTTTCCAACGCCCAAGGCGCGAGACAGACCGAAATCGGAGATTTTTACCCTATCCTTGTTAAACACTAAAATATTTCTTGCTGCTAAATCCCTGCAAAATTAAATACCATAACTGAAATGAAATGGAAAATGTATTTTATAAACATCGAGTTTATAGACAATGATTATTCTGGATGTTAGTAGTATCAACGATTTGTTAATTGTGTAAGTAAGATGAGGAAAGTCTAAGACAATTTCATACAGCCACGTTTATTACGCCATCAGTGTGGTAGTCAAGCATTAATGGTTGATAAAAAATGTGTCACATCAAGTTCGGAGTCGACCGCGACAACGTATGTCATGTTAAGGGGTCTGGTGTAACCACAAAACGTGTGACGCCATACAGTGTCGTGTAGTTGTAAAAATCTGGCCTACAATACTTTGCACCAATATTTTGTTTGTAAACTTTATTATACCTATGTATCAGTCTTTTATTTTCCAGATAAGTCATGCCATCACAGATCTGCTCCGCAAATTCGCAGAGGTTTGGCACAGGAAAGTTTGGCCGGAGCGACACTTCGCGCAGACATTCCAATAGAGAGCGAAGAGGAGCCAGTTCGGTTACCTATAAACAAAAGTATATTTTTTAATATATATTTTTCCTACTATCTTATTTCACGCAAGTGTCTGATATTAATACCAACTAATAAAACGAATATTTTTATAAATCAGGCTATAAAACTGTAACAGTAGATTATAATATAGGTATTCTCACCACACCAACTGGTAAAGGCTCTCTTGATTGTTCAAAAACTAGTAGCAAAGTTGCATTTTATTCACATGTGAGGCAAAGTAATCAAATGTAAATTTTGAGTGGTTTCCTTATGTTTGCTGGTAGAATTGACTTTTAAATGATGATTTTGAATTATAAATATTTAATAATATACATTTGGATTTGATTTTGTTTGATATCTTACAGTTATTTCTTTGGGTTGGTGTGGTGAAAAATGTTCACTCGGGGGCAAATAACTATTATTACTTACCAACATCAACGAATCCAAGTGTAAAACTACCCCATACAAGCGGACTATATTGGGATGCTCGATACTGTGCATTACCGCTGCTTCCTTTAAAAACTCGGTCGAGTTTGAAGTCATTCTTTCATGGCCAAGACACTTAATAGCCACTTGCAACTGTAATCAAAGGTACCATAATAAAATTACCGTAGAATCGAAAGTCAAACACACAAGATTTTTATAACAGAACTTTAGTTTAAGGCAAAGGCCATTTGTCAGATGTCATTAAGAGCAATTTTAATTGTAATTTTTCTCATGGACACATAAGTTCTGACTGACTAGATTTCGTGTGCCGAGACGAGTCGAGGCGCTAGTATCTAATAGAATTTCATATGTACATGTTGTGCGCTACATCATATCAGGTGTAGGCTTGTAAGCACATTTTTTTTTAGTTTCAATAATTTATCTGAGTATGCCAGCCTTGTCCTTCCCTAATACTACTTGTGTAGCCACTTGGCAGGCAAGCATTACTTTCGCTGCGACTGTAGTAATGTTTAGATACTATTACAGTGAAACTTGGTTAAGTGGGACCTGGATAAGTGGGAAACCTCTATAGCTGGGACTCATGGTGCGGTCCCGGCACATTGGCGCTGAATTACCTCTGTTAGTGAGATAAAACAGACCTCTATAGCTGAGATTAGTTGTTTCGATTTTATAGTCAAATTTACCTCTATTACTGAGACAGAGAGTGTATTTTACCTCTTTTACTGAGACTATATTTGAAAAATTACATTTGCTTCATTTTTTTTGGAATGTTATAGGAATTGACCTCTGTATCTGAGATAACGTCAATCTATGACCTCTCTAACCTGGACTTTATTGGAGATCTTTAGTCTAACCGAAAATTCCGCATTCGGTTAATTGTGTCTAAACAACTTCAAGTTTTATTTAGTTAGTTTGAGTAAGTAGTTAAAACTATCAAAACTAAAACCAAAAATTAATTTTCATTTATTAAAGTTCTAAGACGCAATGAAGTGAGTTTTAATTTTAACAAAATCTATCCTTATTAGAAGTAGAAGGATTATTTTACCTCTATTTATTGTTGATGATTACAATTCATACATAACGTTGACAAAATACCTTATTTACCGCGTCTATAACTAAAATAACCTCTTTTCTCACCTCTATTAATGGAACACTCTATAAATGAGACAGAAATTTATTTATACCTGGCTAATTGAGACCCTGTGTAAGTGGAATACCTCTTTAAGTGAGACAAATTTGCTCGTCCCTTGAGATCTCACTTATCCAGGTTTCACTGTATAACAATTAGGGAGTTATTGACAATGGACTAAAAGTTTTCTCTGTATACTCACTCTCTGACTGCCGGTAGCCCAGGTGCCCTGTTGCACCACTCCAAACTGACCCATACCTAGTTCTTTATTAATGGTAATATCTTCCACAGGTATAATATGTTTGGTAGGAACTTTAATATTATTTTCAGAGAATGGCTCGAAATCAATTGGTATTGAACAATGACCCTGTAAATACTATAAACACTAAATTAAGAATATATTTATCTTATTCATTTAGAAAACATTAGTTTGTTATTTGTATTAAATATTAAACTGAAACCTACTGTGCAGTTCAAAAGACAATAATTTGTGTAAAACCATTATATTAACATAGAATGGAATAATCCCTCCATTATGCCTGGGCCAACACACCATTGGCTATTTTTTTTTCTTTTATGCTGTGCATTAATGCAGTGTTTGATAAATCTACTGATAATCACATTACAAGAAGTGCTTTGGCAATGTTTCTTTTTTAAGTGTAAAGTATAATACTGTCTGATGTAATGTAGAAGCATTTCTAAAAGTATTAAAAATTAATGCTAATTGATGGCTCACTGTAAACCACAAAACCATAAGTTTAATCTAAATGTGCCATAAAACCCATAAGATAGAATAAATGTTAGACACCACTAATGCTCACTTCAGCTACTAGATTACTAATAGATTCACAGGCTATATAGGACAGGCCTCTGCATCCTTCTAGAACAGGGGTCTCCAACCTTTTTGACCTGAGAGCCACAGCCAGGCCTCCAGTTCCTTTTTATGGGTTGGATTGTATGGAATTTTACTATTTTTGCAGGTTGGCAGACCTACTTTGGAGACCACTGTTCTGGGAATGACAGCTTTGTTGTAGATGGCGCAAACAGCCATCTTATTGTACATACATTCAATGAATCTAGTGGTAAGGGTGCTGGTCCAAATTGTTTTAACTTTTAAAATACATCATATTTTCCAACATTTGCCAATGCAAGCATTACGACTAATAAGAGAAATAAATAAAAACTTACAACATCATTTTTCTTATTTGAGCTGAGGAGTTTCTTGATTTTAGATATATAGGGGTTAGGGAAATACTTAGAATAGATTTTCTTGTACCGCCTTTGCTCTGGCTTGGACAGGCCTATTTGTACCAGATCTTCAGTCACCACAAACTTTAACTGTGACACTTTTGCAACTTTCAATATGTCCCTGAAGCAAATATTTTTTATTAATCATCAATATTTTGCACTGAAATATTAGTGCTCTTAATGGTGCTATTTTTCAGCAGTCTGCATAATGTGGGAGCATATATTTTAAACATTATTTACTAAATGATATTAAGAATTAAACTCTTTTTTAATCAACAACAAACAGTTATTAGGTAAAAATATTTATACTATATCTGTAAATATTTGGCAAATAACAATCATATCAATAATTCATATTAAAAATATACAAAGTCTTTAAATATTCATTTCAGTAACATATGTTGAATGATATATAACATTGATCAATAGAAAAGGAGTAACAACCCTTTATGCCCATAAAGGTTTAACACTTTCGCTGTGGCAATAAGTCACATACTGGCATATCAGGCCAAATCAACCTGGGGATGCAGCAAATGTGTTAATCAAAAACAATCTTTTTATAGCCGCTAACTTTTCGTCTGTCTGTGTTGCTTAATGCAATACAAAGGTAATGGCATTCTTCCCCCCCCTCCCCCTGCCATCGATAGAAATTAGGCCATCAGCGATATCAACTGCCCCCACAGCCCATCAGTGGCGATACTTGTACAATAGACTAGAGTATTTTCGGAAAGAGAAGAGTTGTGTTATGTATTGGGCTTCATACATTCCACTACTCTTCTCTTTCCACACAGACTCTATAAAATAAATTACATCAATCGCTACAAGCAGAAGCAGATGAAGAGCCAGGGCATAGTGACTGTGTTATTTAAATCATGGGTTAAGATTTAAATAACACAGTCACAGCCAATTACGACTTAAAGCATTTCTGGAATAATTTAAATTAATGTCAGATAAGTATAGTGTCTGATGTGAGTCACACTAGTACTTACGCATGCATACAGCATTAGTCTAAAATGTAAATAAAATTGTTTCACTTATGAGTTATCAACATAAAGCCAATTCGCAACTGCATCCATATAAGAAAAAACTTCGCACAAAAAATGCTCACATTGTAAAACACTTAGACGAGGCCAAGAAACGAGAATAACAATTGAAAATCCTTACCTAAATAACTCATAATACTGTTGAAGCTCTGCTTCTTCAAGGAAATCTTTAAGGTTCTCATGATCTTCAAGAATTCCATCTGAAAATACCAAATAAAAAAACATTTGTTAGCCTGCCTCAAAATGCAATAAGATACATGTTATAACGCATATGATGTCTTGGTATAAACGCCACGTACCCATGCCTACTCAACAATATAATATCAGACACAACTTTATACAGAAACACCATTCAATATTTCGTTAATTCTACATTCAGAATCTGGATAATACTACAAACAACATTATTTATATTGTAATGATGCTGCCTGTTTTATCTGAATCTAAATATCTACCATTACTTTGACAGTTCGCAGTGTGACCAACTTAAAACACTAAATTCTACCATTACAACCATAATAGAAAAATCATAGGAAATGGTCTAAGATCCCACATAGTCGCATAGACGATATGGTCGACCTTCACCAATCTGTCTGACCGATGAAACTATGAAAATATGAAAGAAAATATGTTCCAGAACATAAATTAATAGGGTTGCCTAAAGAAATATGGTCAAGGCTATTTTGAATAAATTTTTGAAAAAAAATTTTTTTCGGCAAATTTCACCGATTTGTCTGACGAACGAAATAAGTTTCAATGGAAAGTATACAACTTGTACAACATAAATAAACTAGGTTGCCTATCTTTTTCCGGTTACTATTATGTGGTTGCCGTGTTTAAAGAGGTGATTTTTTAACGATAATTGCACTCATCTTTCTGACGCTTGAATTATACTTCAAAATAATGGTAATTTTATTACAAATACAATGGTATAGGGTTGCTTGCGAAAATCCGGTCACAAATAAGGGTTGCCAGGCTTTTAATTAAAATAAGAAGGGAAGACTTTTAGCGATAACTCATAAACGGCTTAACTGATCAAGTTTGTTTTAATTTTATTTGATTTAATTTTTTAATCACTATTTTTATGATTATTTTCATTTTTTTTTGGACAGATGGTTCAAAAGTTAGAAGGAAAAACCTTTTTTTTTTCTTTATAAACGATTATTTCCGAAATGATTCACTTTATCAAGAAATGTTGTTTCAAGACCCCTATTTATTTTAAAAGGCCTATCCAAAGACACTCCACTCTATAAGGTTGAAACGATAAAAAAATTGTCACACACATTTTGTTTCTTTCAAAGCGATTATTTCCGAAATATTCACTTTATCAAAAAACGTTCTTCTAAAACCCCTATTCATTTTGAAAGACTTTTCCAACAACATCCCACATCATAGGGTTGACACGAAAAAAAATATCCTCACGTACATTTTGTTTTTTCGAGGCGATTATTTCCTAAAATATTCACTTTATCAAAAAATGTTTTCTAAAAAACATATTTATTTCAAAAGACCTATCCAACGACATGTCACACTATAGGGTTGAAGCGGAAAAAATGGTCACATACTTTATTTTTCTTTTTTTTCGTTTGATACCTTTGTTGTGAGATGTCATTTGGTATGAGTTTTAAAATAAATAGGGTTCTTCAAAAAAACATTTTTTGATAAAGTGAATATTTTAGGAAATAATCACCTCGAATGAAACAAAATGTGTGTGACAATTATTTTATTGTTTCAACCTTATAGTGTGGGGTGTCGTTGGATAGGCCTTTCAAAATAAATAGGGGTCTTTAAACAAGATTTCTTGTTAAAGTGAATCATTTCGGAAATAATCATTAAGATAGAAAAAAAAAGGTTTTTCCTTCTAACTTTTGAACCATCTGTCCAAAAAATATGAAAATAATCATAAAAATAGGGATTAAAAAATTAAATCAAATAAAATTAAAACAAACTTGATCAGTTAAGCCGTTTATGAGTTATCGCTAAAAGTCTTCCCTTCTTTCTGACCGGATTTTCGCAGGCAACCCTATACCATTGTATTTGTAATAAAATTACCATCATTTTGATGTATAATTCAAGCGTCAGACAGATGAGTGCAATTATCGATAAAAAATCACCTCTTTAAACACGGCAACCACATAATAGTGACCGGAAAAAGATAGGCAAGCTAGTTGATTTATGTTGTACAAGTTGTATACTTTCCATTGAAACTTATTTCGATCGTCAGACAAATCGGTGAAATTTGCCGAATTTTTTTTTAATTTATTAAAAATAGCCTTGACCATATTTCTTTAGGCAACCTTATTTATTTATGTTCTGAAACATATTTTCATTCATATTTTCATAGTTTCATCCGTCAGACAGATTAGTGAAGGTCGACCATATGTGGGATCTCCTACTAAAAGTGTTCAAGGAAAAAAACAGTGTTTAAAATGTGTAGAGTCCTCGTAGAGTCGGAGCTCTTAATGGTATTCGCAATTTATTAATTATAAAGGGTGGTAAATTCATAATTAATATAGAATGTTATATAAGTTATAGGTTTTCACGGGATCCCTGCCGGGGCGCATGCGGTCGAATGATCATAGCGACCCTGCGGCACCCCATCTAAGGGGAGTCGGCACTCGTTGGTGGTTTTAGACGTTAGTCCTCCACTGGTTAGTCCGTCATCCACCCTGGTTCCCCCGGACCAGGTGGCTTGCGTAAATGCAATTCCCCAACGTAAAGTAGTTTTGACATTGTACTAAAGGGTTTTTTTTAGCTTTAAGTTTGCATGCCATATTTTGGTTAAACATTTGACACTAATTTAATTTACTTTTGACATCTGTACGCATTTACCATGTTTAAGCAAATAAATATTTATATTCTATTCTATTTTAAAAAAAAAGGTTTTCAGGGATTAGTTTCCGCAACTCGACGTCATGTAGTAGTAGTAGTAGTAATCACTTTATTGTACACAACACATGTTTACATAATATTTACAGAAATTAAGGTACAAAGGCGAACTTATCCCTGTAAGGGATCTCTTCCAGCTAACCTTCGAGTAGATGAGGGGAGAGTTTAAATTAGATAGACAAACTTACGGAATGCACAATAACATGTCATGTCAGGTCCTGCCACCTTTAGTTCCGACCCTCCTCTCGCCAGCATGTCGGCTGCATAGTTATCTCGCGAGTTGCTGTGTCCTTTGATCCATTGCAGAGTTATTTTGGTGATACATACCTCTGACCGAGCTTTGTGACATACGTAGATTAGCCCTGAGGCCCTGAGATTACATTGTAACTTTGCAGAGCTTGTAGTACTGATCGACTACCACAGAGTATGCGGATGGGGAAGTCCAATACTTTCCTTGAATCGATTTCGTGTGCTGCAATTACGATGCCCATGCATTCTGCCTGAAAGACCCATATAAATTTTTTGTAGTTGAATTTTGTAATTTTTGGTTTAATTTATTGTTTGTAAAAATTTGAGATGTAAAAGTACCCCTGTGGCCTATTTGCTGAATAAATATTTTATTCGAGTGGGGCTACCGTACAATCGCGCCGTAGCTTATTATTAGTTATGTAACTGCCTGGAAAAGATAGTTATCTTGGGACTCTTGGGAGTTTGCCGTTTAAGTGATTACTCCAATTTAACTTGCTGTCAAGTTCAAGTATTACCCTTACAAACTCTACCGTTGCAAATAGTTGGAGTTGAGTATTGAACTTTGGGAAGGCGGAAGTTTCCCACATTGAGTTTGTTGGTGAATGTAACCAGCTTGGTTTTATTCAGATTGACTGAGAGATCGTTGTTATTGCACCAGCGTTCCATGATGACTATGGTGCAGAGCGGGTGACATTGCATACCGTACAATTGTGTTATAAATACTATAATCATCAATTATCATTTTCTAAATAGAAGTGTATCAAGTGAGTGTGTACCTTGCGTGTATTTACCGCGTCCAAACCCCTTAATTATTTGCTTTTTCTACTACTACTAAATTTATGACTTAATGTTTTATGCTGGCAACATCGAATCAATCGTGCAAATATGGCGTTACGATTTTACAAAATGCAGTGGGTGATTATTTTGTTAGACTGTCATTTCTAAATTTTTATGAAAGACATGTTCATTGATTAAAACTTTTGAATAAAGTCATAATACAAAGTTAAGTTATTGAGTGAAATGTGAATTTATCGCAATGTAGGTGTCAATACTTTCAATCATATTTAATAAAATGTCTTTTAATTTGCGTATTTAATTGCGCTTATAACGATTGTTTAGTGATTTTTGTTTCATAGTTGACGTACATGAATTCTGGAAAATTTTATCATATTATTTTATCTATATTTTGGTAAGAATTTAGGTAGGAACTATATAGTTGTCAAGACTAATGTACTACAGGGCATATTGCTAATACATTAATTTGTTTAGGGATTACTATGTCCTTATTGTTATTGTGCTCTTAAATGTGTTACAAACATCATAGTATATTTGTGTTAATCAATGTAATTAGCTGTAAGTAGAGTTAAAATCATAAATATTGTAAAGGCTTATGGACTCATTAAGTTTCATCAAGAAGGCTGCCAAAATACAAAGAAGAATGTGGTGTGTTCTGGCTACAACACATGATTTTCAAGTAAGTCCTTAATATTAATAATTTTGAATTATGTACTCATTCTTTTTTTTATTTCTTACATAATTTTACTGACAAGTTATGTTTTTATAGTACAGAAAATATATTAGTAGGTAGTGGATGGCCGATATCTTCATTATTTGAAAAAAAAAATCATTTTGAATGTTTTTAATTGTAAGTATATTGTTTTAAAAAAATAATTTCTCAGAATGTTTTGTTTTGCACAATTGTTGTTTTGTTCTCCATTGATTGGGGCTAAAGAAAGCCTAGGAAGAAAGTACTGGCAACCAACATGAAACGATTACTGCTGTTATCCTGACAAGGTTTCCCGTCATTGCAGTATAGGTCATCCACTTGATTATTGTAATTGCAGAAGAGAAATTAATTAGAGAGTCATATTTTTGCTTTTTTTTTGTTTCCAGTAATGGAACTTTAAATATTCACACATTAAAATATTAAACAATGCTAATAACTAATACAAAAAAGACATAAAAATAACTATGAACTAAACATGTAAAAACTAAACTAACATTAAAATAAAACTACTTAAAAATTAAACTAAATACAATAACATTAAATAAAAATAAAACATAATTATTGTAATAAATATAAAAAAAGAAGTTAAGAAAATAATACCCCTTCTAATACCTCCGCCTGTGGCATTGAATCCATAACGCTGGCTGCGTTACCTTTCTGTATTGCCAGCGATTTTTGCTTCACTTTTTAAACAGTTTGTGTTATGGAACTATGTACATAGGTTTCTAGGCTTTAATAATGTAATGAATGGGGTATAAATCCGAAAAAAACATGATTATTTTAAAGAGAACAATACAGAAGTTATCATTAATGTAATTTGAAATGAGATATAAAAACAAATCAATGTAATTGTTGCATAGTCTTACTACAGTCGGTTTTTAAATCATGTTTGGATATTCTTATAACATAAGTCTGACTAAAGTTATATGATGACAACTCATCAGACGTTTGGCATTTCACATTTGTTACCAGATAGTGATGTGATAAAAAAATCCCTGACTGTTGACATTATGGAAAATATTTTTACTATTTTATTTTTATTTTATTGGTATTTGTATGGTCATAGGTATGCCCCATTGTTTTACTTTTCTAGCTTTTTTGATTATTATAAAAATTAAGAGCGAGAATCATTTTCCATACAAATTTTCCCCCAAAGCTTTTTGCGGCTTAAACGGACGAATTTTTTTTACGTTAACTTAGAAGTTTGATTTTTCACAGGTTCAAGGAACTGTAGACCCGGTTTATTTTTAATTTCAACTCGATAACTCCACGCGTTCACGAGATTTAGGGTCTTGACAGACTGATGGTCCGTCTGTCGGACGGACGGACAACAAAGTGATCCTATAACGGTTGCGTTTTTTACAAGCTTTTATTTATAGCGGATGGTGCTGGGCCTAAAATCTCGGTGGCTCCACTTCTTAAATCCATCCTTGGGTCCTAAGGACCAATCCTGCCAAAGGAAATCTCTTGTTCATGCAACGCCGTGGTTGACCTTTTTATGCTCTGAGCACACTCAACTATTAGTTTCACCTGACCGTTGTCTGTCTGTCTGTCGGTCTGTAATCAAATCTTGCAAGTTAAATTTGATCCACTTCCTGGTTTCCGATTGAGCTGAAATTTTGCATGCATGTATAAATTGGATGATAATGCAATATTATAGTACCATAAAAGCTTGTACCAAAGATGACATTTTTCCAAAAACTTTTCCTTTTGAGGTAGGGAACCGTAAAAACAACTACAATGAATAATTGAATATTTAAATCATGTTTTAAGTACGATTTATTTAAGCGTTTGAAGTTATTATATTAAGAGTATTCTCTGATAATTGAAAATAGGTTTCGAGGGGGCCGATTTTTGAATTTCGACCGCTCGATTTCGTGTATTTCGTTCAATAATATCTCCAGTACCCGGCATGTAAATGCTACTAATAGAATTGAAAACGGGTGGTCAATACCACTCGATTCCCAATTTCTATCGCTCGTATTTCAAAAATTAGCATTTCGCTTTTTTCCACCGATTTTCGAGTGACGAAATCGAACGCTCGAAATTCAAAAATTGGCCCCCAGGTCGTGTTATTTTAGTAGGGCCGACACGTTAGTGGCGGCCCTCAAATAATACGAGTCCATCTTTAGCGTTTCCGGCCGAGGCATTACATAGTGCTTTTCACGACTACTGCGAGGAAATAAGAAAACATTTGCATAACTATAAGTACTAGCCCGCGATTTCTCTGGTAGCAAGTAGTATTTTCAGATCCCGCCTTTTTTTACTTTTTTTATCACTTTTAAGAGGCGTTTTTCTGTTATTTGCTTCAAAAGTTCAAACCGACTCTAATTTTAGAAGCGTTTTTGCTAAAAAAAACACAAACAGCTACAAAAGTAAAAAACGCCTTAAGCGTGAACTGAATGGATAATTCATAAAAAAAATAAACTGATTGGTTTTGACATTTCTTTCTTTTTATTTTTAAACTAGAAATTGCTCCTATAAATAACCTAATTTTATTTTTGAAGGAAAAAGTTGCGCCAAAAAAGACCTTTTATTGATTTTTATGTTTCAAATGATACTCATTGCTGTAGCGAACCGTCACCAATGACAGATGATGATAACATTGATAACAATGAAACAGCTATTGCCTACTTTCCAGCTTGGTTTTAGACCATCTATTGCCACATTTCCGAAAAGTGGCGTGAAAAGTTTTATGTAAAAAAAATCAGTAATTTATGAAATCCCAACTTTCGTATCTAAGAAAAGGCTTCATAGTTAATATATCAACAGAGGAAAACTTGTTTCATGGTTGGGTATGCTCACGGCCATGCTTCAAATGATTAATTAGTAACAATTTAAAAACCAACGAAGTTGCCGGCATAAGCTACGTATTTATTCTTTATATTTACGAAAAGTACTCGTAATGTGTGGAGTTTGTTTCCTTTGCCAGCAATTATCTTACTCTTCATATAACTTGCACATTATTATTTTATACTTAGGTACATTTTGTCTACTATGTGTCTGGTTGTTGATATATTTTCAGCGGGTATGTGACCAGTTAGGACTAGTTAACGTACGGAGTGAATTTTGGGTAGGTATATTTAGTATTTGGTTAAGAGTTTTTTTATTTCATTCACAGAGGTATCAGGATTTGTTAAGACGATAGGTAGGCCCAATGCCCTTGAGCGTCTGGGTGGAGCTAAGCGCTCTGTACCCGCACCACCCGCTTACCCCGCTCACTGCGATCGTACGTGAATTATGTATCGCTGCACCGCCACGAGGTTCAAAGAATAAGATACAGCCCAGAGGCGCGCAGTTGGCGCTATACTCGTAAAATCTTTTGTTTGCAGATTTTTTGTTGTTTGAGTATGAGTAGATCATGCATTTAGTGGAGGTCGTAAATTTTGTTTATTTTAAAATCTCATAACTGTACAATTTGAATGGAAATCCGTTCATAAAGTGAAAACAATGTGCATTTCTTAATTAATAATGTATCAACGGAGATTAACGGACGGATGTTTATATAAAAAAATAACTTTATTTCACCACGAAAATGATGACTTCAAATTGTCATTTTTGTAACCTCTTAAATACATAGCTTTAAGGACCTTCACGCTCTTTATAACATACATATAAGTTGCAGTGAAGACTGATATCAGTTGCAAGCAATTGACATCAGTCTTCGCTGTCTGAAGAAAATATATTTTTGAATATCATTTTACGGCAATATGGTTCACCGTCACACCGCACATTAAGGCTAGCAGCTGAACTTCTAGATGATCGACGTACACACATGTTGTTGCCCAGAGTGGGTGAGGTCTGTAGCTGTCGTTTGTCGGAAGGGATAGGATTTTTAGGACTGGTGTTAGCAGAATCACTAAATGGCGTTTGAAGTATACGCGATGTTCTTGGCTTTGGCTGTTGTGGCGATTCAGCAGACGATAGAAGTGAATCGGAAAGCGATACTGGTGGCAGTGAGTCTGAACATAAAAGAATCAGGACAGTACATTTATCGCATCAGCTAAGGCCCTCTCAGGAATCTTTATTGTTTTATAATATAATATAATATAATATTTTTCTCTTTCGCCTTTCTTCTTCCAGAACAGGATTTTTTAATTTTTGCCCTCATGTTATAGGTGAAATCACTTAATAAATCTTTATCGTGGTCTTAAATCAGTTTCGTGATCCATAGCACCAAGAAAATGATGACCACGAAAGAGAGGACTTCTTACTTGTCGCGGTTTTAGACATTTTGAAGAAAATGTAATCGATATTGTATAATTTAACTGTAAATGACACAGCACCAGCGTAACATTATATTTATTTACTCAATACTCACCAAATTAAAACCGTAACGGAATTGACGCTCGATCTTTGACGCTAATCTCGCGTCAAGCTTTATTTACATAAATTATTGAAAAATAACGATGGATTGCGGTTGATACTGTCCTTCAATGTGAGACAGTCTTATTTCAAAGTGGCTTTATAGTTACAAAGATGATACCTGTGTATCAGGCCTATGACCTCTTTTATTGTTAAAAATATTACTAAATATAAACCACGAAAATGATAGTGTATTTTGGAACAACGGGAAATGTAAAAAATATAATCTTATCAATGACCTATTTTTTTTATGTTTGTTGCATGCATAGTATAACACAATTATGAACAATATACCCACAGTAAACAGCAATTTTTTTGTATACATTGTATTTTTAACAATACTATAAAGTAGTCAGGGTATCATCCGAACCGGACCACGTAACATGACGTTCGTGCAGAAAATTTAAAATTTTAGCAAAATAAAGATAAATTATATTAAAATCTTCACTATAAGTTTAAGTGATAACATCCTAAGCAACTTTAAAAAAATAAACTGTATTTTTCTAAATTATGATTGAAAATTTGAGTCTGAACACAATTCAACCCCTTTAAATAATGACCCGTATGTATACTTACTTTTCTCGAAAAATGCGTGGAAATACTTATAAAAGTTCAAATAAGGACGGGACGTAATGACAATATTTCCACGCATGTTTGAGAAAACTTAATTTACTCAATAAACTAACATCATTTTAATAGGTAACAATCCGTCCAATGTAATGGTTTCTGAAACAAACTATATAGTGTACCTACAACATAAGTTGCCAATGTTGCTCAATTACATAATTATTATTTTTTAGGAATCGAACTTTATTAAAAACGTTAAATTTTAATGGCAATATGTCGGCGCATGTTTTCGAATCATTTTTTTCAAAACATTTTTTATAAATTTCAAATGAAGCTTTCTCAAACATAAGTGGAAATATTGTCATTAGGTTTGTAATAATAGGCTGTGAAACACCGTGTTGCGCGCGAAAGCGCGTCACAACCAAATCAACTTTCTGCAGTTATTTAATCTTTGGCCACAATAACTCCAATTTTATTGCACTTGGGCTCAGCATAAGCATGCAGAATACAAGGAAGGCACGGAGCGACGTGCGACACAGCCTCCTCGTCTCAAAGCTAGCACACGACTGCCGGCCACGCCTCTTTCGAGCTACAAACGCAAAATGTTGAAAAATATTCGATTTCTTAAAAAATATTGATTAATTAACATTATTATACGTTGCATTTGTAGTGTCGGTTAAAACATTTATTTTAGTTTAAAAATAACTTAAATAGAATAAACCGTTTAGTAGAAATAGGCAAAGTTAGTCGCAAAACGGCCTCTCATAATGTTTTTTTTTTGAAAAATTAGAAGTCGCAGGAAAAAAGTCAAACGTTACAAATGTTGTACATAAAACGTGGATTCATATATATTTTTTTCATAATTTTTTGTTGAACCGTTTTGAAGATATATACTCTAGAAAGTAAGAGTTTACGGCCAAAAACGGCGCGTAGGGCCTTAAATGTCCGCTAATGTCCCTAATATGCTCTTAATAGTACATTACTACAGAGGCCGGGACGAAAGGGGTTGCCGGCCGAAGACATATAGACGACCGAGCGAAGCGAGGCCGAATAGGTCTGAGCGCGGGCAACCCCATTTCCCGCCGAGGTATGTATAGTGCTTTTCTCAAACATGCAATGAAATAAATAAAATAAAAAATCCACGAAACCCAAGTTTTATTTATAGAAAAAACTAAAAGTAAAGTACACCCAAAATATAATCAACACGTACCTATATCATTATCACGCGTATGTTTTACACGAGTCGTGTATTTTTACTACCCGTATATTTTCATGTAAGTATCTTTGATTTTTTCGCCTTGTATCCGTCTGACTGTCGTTTTCGTCACATAAGTTTACATTGTCTTTCATGTTGATATCATGTTTCACATACATCGTTGCTTTATGCACGGAGTAAATAAGTATAATTTCCACAGTGTTGACGAATTTGTAGTTACATCCATTTAAAATATGCCACAAAACTGTTTCTAATAAACTGTAAGCCATTTTTCTTAGTTTCTCAAATAATAAAATTGCCATAAGCAACCATATACATACTTCGTCTTTGACTTGGCGGCAGAGGCAGCAAGTAATTAAAATCAATTCTGCTTACGCTGCCAATTCCAACGCCTACGATTACAATTAATATTAATTTCATTATTTCGTCGGAACTCATATTAAAGTCAAAAAATCAACAACGTACCATAAATCCAATAAAACAGAATGAATATTTTTCAACTTTACCTCCATAACAATGTAAAAAATATAACTACGCGTGTTTGAGTAGACCTTTTTACCGCTAACGTTTAGATGAAATATTTTAAATGTTTTTATTTGTGTAGTTAAATTTATAATTTAAAATTATAGAATGTATTATTTATTAAGTGCATGTTGATTTTATACAAATAAAACTGCAAATTATAGCAAACATTGTTTTTTGTTTTTTTTTTATAGGCGTAGTGGCAGAGTGTCATTACGAACCATAAAGCAAATACTGCCTCTAATTTTTTTTAATGGATGAATGTCACGATGCTGTGTCACAAATATCTGTGAAATGAAAATTAAAAAAGAAGACTTTGCCGGCCTAGGCCTGCAAGATGTGTATGAAATTCCATTAACGACCTTTTGTCCTAGCCGCACCTGAAACGTCATACTTCGCAGCCTATTATAAGGAACATAACATCAATATTTCATTGCATGTTTGAGAAAACCTTATTTTACGTCCATTCATTATTAGCTGTTTCACCACAACATGACTAATTGACTAATAACTGGACTACTCATTTGAGTTTTGACACTTTTGACTCACTAGAGGTGAGATGTGAGTCGTAAGAAAGTCCCTTACGTAAAAGTAGGTAAATTGGTCCTAGCGTTATTTCCTTCGATCGCCGCGCAAAAATTTTTATAAAAAGAAAATGACATTTCATTTCATGTGTCGACACAGCTTGGTGGTCTCCCTATAGGTTGTGTTTGGTACCTATTCTGTCTAACAATTTAATTAATTGATTAATTTATTTATCCTTTGGAAAACAAGCTACTAGCTTAGCTGCTAGCTTATCTTCATCGCACTCTAAATTACCATCTTTGGTATCCATATGTCATGCATAATAGGACTGAGCATTAGTTTAATATCGTTATTAATAAATATTTATAAAGTTATTTCCTTCACGCTTCCAGTATTTTATCTTTTCTCTTGTGCATTAAATTTTTATGCTGGTTTTAAAATAATACTGATTGACCCCGGTAAAAAAAACCTACTCTTTGACGAACTCTTCATCTTGGTGATTTATAATTATTGGGTGGTTTTTTAGGTGGTTCGTGTTTATTTTTGTTTTATCATCAATAGGGTTAAAAAAATACTTAGGTAGGTATATGTTTATGGAAATAAATTACACTTAAATTAAATGGAAAAGCATCAAACATTCAAAATGGTAACTCGCGTTACTCTTGTCGTGAAATGTCCCAGTAGGCTTAATAACTGCGTCTTAATCCATGATCACTTCATTCTAGTACACCAAGATAAACATTTTTCCGCTTGATCATTGTCTTGGGAATGTGAACTTACAATTCAAATAGTCTTCACATGCCTCAAGAACAAAGGCGTAGCAATTATGGATCATTGTTTTTTCGATCCAGGATGCGTTAAGACTTTATACGTCATTATTATTCTAGTACAGTCAGCAGCAGAAGTTGCTAACGGGCGAGGTGTTCAAAATAATCGTGACGCGACTTTATTGTTAAGAGAATAAGAGCGTGTCAAGGTAATTTTAAAAACCTCGCCCACATAGCAACTTCTTCTGCTGACTGCATGTACACTGTTTGGTACGTATGTATAGTTTAAGTGGAGGTATAGTTTCGTTTTCTCTTTTTATTCTGTTAAGAATGAAGCTTGGAGTATGTTAGAGCAGAGCCTATGACATTTATATTAATTTTATAAAGATTCGACCCCCTCAGGCTCTCTAGTTTAAATTTAAATTAAATTTTATTATTTGTAGCTTAAGTAGCAATCTGTGTGAAATTATTATTTGCGGATGCCAAATGGCAGCGTTCTAGCACGAAACGACCACGGAGCAAAGCCTCGTACAGACAGACGGACGGACATGGCGAAACTATAAGGGTTCCTAGTTGACTACGGAACCCTAAAACACACTATGACAATGTCAATTTTCTCCCTATTACAGTCCATGAGTTACATACATCAAGCTGTCAGGCAGACGGATAGACGGACAGATGGAAACGCGGACGGACAGAGGAGGCTTTTAGTTAAAGCTAGGAATATACGTACAGAGAGAGACAGACATATCTGTCTGATAGATTTGTCTGCTAGACCCAACTGCCAGACATATTTGTAGGTACATAATTATATCCCTAGCTAATAGGGTCTCATTCCTCAGCCTTCGGAAAAATGAATAATAGTAGGAGATCCCACATATGGTCGACCTTCACCAATCTGCCTGACGGATGAAACTATGAAACTATGAGAAAAAATATGTTCCAGAACATAAATAAACAGGGTTGCCTAAAGAAATATGGTCAAGGCTATTATTAATAAATTTTTGAAAAAAAAATTAAAAAATTAAAATAGGGGTCTTTAAACAACTTTTCTTGATAAAGTGAATCATTTCGGAAATAATCGTTTAGAAAGCAAAAATAATGGTTTTCCCTTCTAACTTTTGAACCATGTGTCCAAAAAATATCAAAATATCATGAAAATAGTGCTTAAAAAACTCAATCAAATAAAATTAAAACAAACTTGATCAGTTAAGCCTTTTATGAGTTATCGCTAAAAGTCTTCCCTTCTTATTTTAATTAAAAGCCTGGCAACCCTTATTTGTGACCGGATTTTCGCAGGCAACCCTATACCATTGTACTTGCAATAAAATTACCATCATTTTGATGTATAATTCAAGCGTCATACAGATGAGTGCAATTATCGATATAAAATCACCTCTTTAAACACGGCAACCACATAATAGTGACCGGAAAAAGATAGGCAACCTAGTTGATTTATGTTGTACAAGTTGTATTCTTTCCATTGAATCTTATTTCGTTCGTCAGACAAATCGGTGAAATTTGCCGAAAAATATTTTTTTTCAAAAATTTCTTAAATATAGCCTTGACCATATTTCTTTAGGCAACCCTATTTATTTATGTTCCGGAACATATTTTCTTTCATATGTTCATAGTTTCATCCGTCAGACAGATTGGTGAAGTCGACCACATATGTGGGATCTCCTACTATAAGGATATACCTAGATACCATATGTATATTTAGTATTATTTAATAGTATCAACTGCCTATTACCGGCTCTGGAAAATCATATCAGCCAAGCCTTTGACATACATTGAAAGGAGGAATATTTTTAACGCAATATGCAAAAGTCTGCGACAACATAACATTACATTATATGTAGAATATTGTTTTCTAAAGTGTTAGTTATTGTTTTCAAGATATTTCTTGTGGAAATCCTGCTCCTACTATAGTATGCAATGCTCTCGTTCTGTTATTCTGAATGATTAGTTATAAACAAACTTGATAATTTCCATATAATTTCGTAAACAACGTTTGATCTCACTGTTTTTCGAACGTGATGTTAGTGACAAGCATTCCAACAAGAGTACCTATAGGTAGGCACCTACTTTGATACAGGGGAACAGAACACTCTGTTTAGGGTTCCGTAGTCACCTAGGAACCCTTATAGTTTCACCATGTCCGTCTGTCTGTATGTCCGCGGCTTTGCTCCGTGATCGATAGTGCTAGAAAGCTGCAATTTAGCATGGATACATAAATCGTGCATAGCGAACGAACGGTAAAATAAGACAACAAAAAAAAATTAAGGCACTTCCCATCCAAAATGTTTGTTTAATTTTTTCTTTATGTCAATATTTTCCATAATGTCAATATCCAGGGAGGAAAATGGGGACTACGTTTATATCGAGAAGCGGCCGTCCACTATCCTCTTAATTCCTTCCGACCATACCTCGTAATGAAGCTACACTGTTCATGAGAGTCAAAACTTGTGCTGGTACAACAGGAATATTCTAAGTTACAGTAGGTAGAATCTTCAATATGTCAGCTCAGAAATGCAGACTTCATTTCACGTGATGTTGCCTTTGATGAAAAATGGATAATTGTATTGATGTAGGGTTCCTTGCGTCACGATATTACTAATATCGCTTGGAAAAGGGGTCGCTAGGTGCAGCCAAGCAATAAGGGACATTTATTGAGGGCTATTTATTATGCGTCTTGTATGTTTGCTGTTTGTAATACGTACCCGTGGTAATGCGGCATTACACATGCCATAAACATGACAACTGGCGTCACCAGATATGTTTTAATATTGGTTTAAATTTATTTCATTTGTTCTGTTTATTTCTGGATGCATTGAATGTTTGTTTTTTCACCAGCTCGATAAACATGATAATTTCAGAGGATTTAAAATAAATAGGAATAGTTTTTATAGAAATCGTACCTGTTTTCAGCTGTATTTATTATATTGCGCTGCTGGAATAAACAATTCGAACCTATGAAGGCCCTGGAGGGTACTAGTCGAAAAAAGCCTACTTATTTATGACATTGGCGTTATATTATTGAAAGAATATCAACATAAACATTATTTTACTAGGTACTATTAGTTGAATTTAATTTATTACTTGGATATTTGTGACGTTTTCATCCAAAAGGTACCACATTGTCGATTGTCGATAATGTTGATTAAAAATTTAAGCTATATGAAAATAGCGCCTTATTGACAACCGACAATAAGTACCCTTTTGATTGAGAACGGCACATTTATATCTCGCAAACAGTCTCAACACTTCACGAGTATTAAGTTCCCTAAACCACGACCCTTGTGGTTTGCTTTTATTACACCTACTTTGAAATAGTATCTCTGATTTATCTTGGCATATCTGAATATGAATAAAATAATTTTGCATTCGTAGCGAATGTCACTGTCACTGAGCTTGACAGCAATATAATTATGTGCGTGCAATAGAGATAGCAACAGGCGGGTCAATGTACGAAAATCTACGTGGAAAGCGTACGCTTAAAACAGAGGCTTTAGATCTGTTTACGGCGCGTTTATTTGGTCTTTTTTAGCGCTGTTTCAAGTAACCTAGTTGCTATAAGAAAAAGAACATCAAAAAAAGCAAAACGTACAGACTAAATATTAAACTCGTATAAAAACATATTCATCTAGACTCTAGAGGGCCAAATTCCGGTAGGAAAATGTCGAGAACGTTTGTATGGAAAAATGACTACTAGTGTCTGTGCGGAAAGAGAAGAGTCGTGGAATGTAAGGGAGCCCATACATTTCACGACTCTTTCCCCACAGACTATAATATTTCCTCTTGAGCATATGAACACATCCACAAGATAATTAACTAGAGGCAGCAATCCTATAGGAAGGTGATTAGCTCCTCTTTCAAGACAACTGTTGAATATAAATATTGGTCTGATTAACAATAGCAAGTCGTAATCGCGTAACATTATTCATGACTTATTTTGTTTTATGTGCTTTGTACCTATTCATGTACCTTACCTTACATACCGTACATGTTTATTCATTTGTATACCAATATATAACATACTACATACTACTCATATTTAGAACATCAATTAAATTTTCCTCTTCTGTGTTGTATATAACTAACCTAACATAACCACATAATAATAAAAAAAATGCAATTTTTCTAGTGTTATGTATCGTAAAATGTACACAGGCACACGTATCTTAACATTATCAAGATGACATTTGTAATTTACTTTTACAGGTACTTTAGGAAAAAACTGCAGATAAAATTATGAATTTTGTCAGTGACCACAGAAACACTTATAAGGGGCTGCCCATAAATTACGTCATCGATTTTTGATGATTTTTGACCCCCCCCCCCCTAAAATCATCCAAAAATCATGCTTCGAATGACCCAGTTTCCTCCTAAGTCATGCTACCATCATCCGATGTCCTGACCCCCCCCCCCCCCCCCCCCTAATTTGAAATGACGTAATTTATGAATAGCCCCTAAGCAACACTGTATACTAGTTATTTATTGTAGAGGCTCTCTAGAATAGCATCGATGACAGTACACATACTGAGTACCTACATTTAGCACCTGTAGAGTGTTATTGTAGCTGAACTTTTTTTTATTTTCATACTCTACTATTAACGTAGGTACAGTCACCACACGGGATTGTTATGCCATTTTGGGTTCTTGGTAAATTGGAAATTCTATAGCGTAAATAAGTATTGAACAACCAATTGAGCTAGGACCCTAAATGGCACAACAATCGCGGAGCGTGATGGTACATAATTATGCGGATCTTAGTATGGTCTGATAATCTGACCAATTAGTCAAAGATTGATGTATCCTTTATAATTAACAATTAATTGTTATATTAATCTTATACCTTCAAACGAGCAATTATTGTATATATCTTGTATGGAAACGGCTATAATGATTTCGATGAAATTTGATATATTGGGGTTATCGGGGGCGAAAAATCGATCTAGGTCTTGAGAAAACGCGCATTTTTGAGTTTTTGTATGTTTTCCGAGCCAACTTCGGTCTCCCAGGTATTCTCTAATGTACGAGTAGGTATGTTGATTTCAGAACTCTCCCAATTACACGAGGCTTACTAATAACATGCTTGAGCTTAATCTCCAACAAATCATAGATGTACCCACTAGATCTACCACTACTGCGAAAGTCCTCTCTATGTTCCGCCACTCTGCCCAGAGTGGTTGCGTCCTAAATACCGGTCCAACTCCTTATATTATTGCACCATGATGTTCTGGGTCTTCCTCTACCTCTTTTTCCATCAATTTTTCCCTCAATAATATTTTTTAGTAACGCATATTTGGTGTTCCTGTAGATATGTCCAAAATATGCTGTTTTCCTTCTTTTGATTGTCAATACGACTTCCTTTGTCTTTTTCATTCTGTCTAATACTATTTTATTTGATATTTTATCTACCCACGATATTCTTAGCATTCTCCTGTATATCCACATTTCAAAGGCATCTAATTTGTTGAGTAAAGATTTATTTAGGGTCCATGCTTCTACTCCATACATCAGAATTGGCAATACAAAACATTTAACTAGTCTCCATCTCAGGTTTAAATTTATATCTTTATTTATGTATAATTTTTTCATTTTTATGAAGGCACTCCGGGCCATTTCTATTCTTATACGGATCTCCATTTCTGGGTCCCATTTCTCATTGAGCCAGCATCCCAAGTATTTATATTTGGTGACCCTTTCCACTGGACATGCAACATGTATAGATCTCATATTTTCTAATCATAAAAACTACAATGTACATATAGAAGACCATGTACTCTCAGACCATAAAAGCCTTATTTATAAATTTAAGCAAAGTGAAACTACTTCAAATAACATATATAGTTATAAAAGGATTTTTAATACAAGCAACATACTTAAATTTAAAGCGACTTTATTTTAATGATATAGAATGGAAAAATATTTTAGTCCAGAACGATAACATTAACGCTAACTATAATATATTTTATTACCATATACTTAACTTATTGAATACATTATTTCCACGAAAAAACATTAAATATAATATTAAAAAGAAAAAAGCTTGGCTTACAAAAGGCCTCTAAAAATCGTGCGTTCATAAAAGACAGTTAAAAATTATGGTTAATCAAAATAACGATATAGTATTAAAAAATCATTTCAAGTTATACTCCAAAACACTCCAAAAATGCATAACCAAATCAAAACGGCTTAATTATATACAAGAAATGGAAAAGTCTTCAAACAAAATTAAGGCAATGTGGCATGTAATTAAAAATATAACCGGTAAAAATACACAAAATCAACATACAAATATAGAACTATTACTTAACAACACAAATACTGAATGCCCACAAGCGATAGCTAATGCTTTTAGTGATTATTTTACCTCTGTGGGCCACAGCGCTGGACCTAGCAATCCCCTAGGTCGCCCAAGTCCCAATCCCTGTGTCAACTCGATATTCCTCTATCCTGTTACCGAACAAGAAGTCCAAAAAAATATTCAGAACCTCCGTAATAAACACAGCTGTGGATTTGATGAAATTCCACCCAGTTTGATAAAAACCTGTACCAGCGAGTTAACACCACCCATTTACATTTCTCATCAACCAGTCTTTCCACGAATGGTTTTTTCCAGAGAAATTATAAATAGCAGCAGTTAAACCTATCCTCAAAAAAGGCGGGAAAAAATCAGACCTCACCAATTACAGACCTATCGCGCTCTTACCGTCCATATCGAAAATATTTGAAAAATGTATGGCAGACAGAATCTATAGTTTTTTAGAAAAATACCACCTACTAGAAGAAAACCAGTTCGGTTTCCGACAGAAACGTTCAACCACCCTCGCAGTCTACACATACGAGGGGCGTTCAAAATATTCTCGGTATTGATATCTTACAACCTCTTCTAAAATTTCTTTTGTTACTGGCCGCTAAGGTTTATTCATTGACATTAAAAAAAAGTATAATTCGAACCGAGATGTTCTTTTGTTTTTCTGCAATTGCTGAACAAACATGAACATCATGTGCGAATTGACAATGTTAACTAAATCAGAACATCAATGCGTCATAAGATTCTCGACAAAACAGGGTAAAAATAAAAAAACCATAAAAGAGGAAATGGATTGTGTTTACCGTGAGTCTGCTCCTTCTTTATCTACCATTTAAAAGTGGTCAAGCGAATTTAAGGGTGGAAGGGCTAGTATTGAAGATGACCCTAGACCTGGTCGGCCTGTAGTAGCTACTTCACAAGAAAATATTGATAAAGTGGAAAAACTTATATTGGAAGATGGTCGAGTGAAGGTAAAATCTATAGCTCAAGTAACCAATCTTTCTATTGGTATCGTACATGATATTATCCATGACCATCTTAATATGTCAAAAGTAAGTGCAAGATGGGTTCCGCGAATGCTGACTCGGCTTCAAAAAGACATGCGTGTAGCGTGTAGTTCCGATGTTATTGACCTGTGCGGTGAAAATCCTGATGAGGTGCTGCAAAGAATAGTTACTGGAGATTAAACCTGGGTTCATCATTATGACCCAGAGAGTAAACAAGAGTCCATGCAGTGGCACATTAAGGGTTCAGCTCATCCCAAGATGTTCAAGGTCGTCCCTTCAGCTGGCAAGGTCATGGCCACGATATTTTGGGATTCTGAAGGAATATTACTAATCGATTATAAAGAAAAAGGTGTAAATATCACAGGACAGTACTACGCTAACATTCAACGTCAATTAAAGGATGCTATCAAAGAAAAGAGGCAAGCAAAGATAACCAAAGGTGTTCTGCTTCTGCGTGACAACGCCCCCGTCCATACTGCTCATATTGCCAAGGCAGCTATTGTTGAATGTGGGTTTGAAACTGTTACTCACCCACCGTATAGTCCGGTCTTAGCCCCCAGCGTCTTCTTTTTGTTCCCCAATCTTAAAAAGGATCTGCGTGGAATATTTTTTTCTGATGATGAAGCATTGAAGGCGGCAGTGGAGGAGCATTTTTACACCAAAGACAAAAAATTTTTTTTATCGGGGATTTAAAAAAAATTGATCGATCTTTTAAGTGGATGAACATAGGGAGGGAGTATATTGAAAAATAAAAATATCAAACTTTTCGTACTTGTTTGTTTTCATTTTCATACCGAGAATATTTTGAACACCCCTCGTACATCCAAAATATATTAGAATATCTTAAAAATAAAAACTATGCTATTGGCCTTCTGCTAGATTTGTCCAAAGCCTACGACAGAGTATCCCATCCAATTCTACTCAGTAAATTACACGATATAGGTATCCGAGGTAATGATTACAACTGGTTAAAATCATACCTTAAAAACAGACAACAATATGTGCAAATCGACCATTGCCATAAAGATTCCGGACAGCTCCAAAAAATTCAATCCAAGTGGCAAACTGTGAATAGCTCCTTTCCACAAGGCAGCGTACTGGGATGTGTGCTCTTCTTAAGCCTTTATAAGGCAGATGGAATATATTTCCCACCTGATTTTGAACTTTATTTCAAAGTGATAGGGTTCAATTTTGCATAATTTCTGAAACCCTTATGCCTTATAAAGGGTTAATATACATAAACGACCTCCCAAAAATTACTAACCATAAATGCGTAGTATTTGCCGACGATATCTCCCTCCTATTTAATCATGACAATGACCCAAATAAAAACTTTTCACACATAAAGGAAACCTTTTTTGAAATTTCACAATGGCTACAAGACCATAAATTGATTATAAATACAGATAAAACAAAGACTATACAATTTAGACCACACCAGAAACGACCGACTGACTTGACACCACTACTGCAAGATTTAAACATAAGAGAAGAGACTGAATGTACTCTACTAGGACTAACTATTGATAACCACTTAGACTGGAAAAAACATATAGCCAAAGTAAAATCAAAACTATCTTCCTTCCTTTACGCGTTCAGCATTTTAAAATCCAACACACATATCCAGTGCGCCCTGTCAGCTTACTACGCATATGCACAGTCTTGGCTTAGTTATGGTTTGCTGTTGTGGGGTCATAGCAGTGACGCCCATGACCTCTTTATAATTAAAAAAAAAATGCATCCGTAAATTGGCAAATATTCCACAGACCGACAGTTGCAAACCTCACTTTCAGTAACTTCAAATATTGACTCACCCCTCTCTGTATATCCTGGAAATAACTTCATTTGTCAAAACTAATCTTCACCTACTTGAATTCAATAAGAGTGCGCGTCGCAAAAATAATCTCATTCTTCCGGAACCAATATTAGATATTTATAAAAAAGGACCTTACTACCGAGCAATAAAAATATATAATAAGTTACCTACTGATTTAAAAAATACAGAAAAAAAACATTTATTTTCAAATAAACTCAAGTCCATTCTATTAAAAAAATCATACTATACCATCGAAGAATTTATGCAGGATGATCTATGATTGAAAACAAAGTTCCTATACTTAGATAGTAATAAATATGTAGTAATAATATAAGTTAACGTTAAGTAAGACAATTTTTCTGTATTTAGTTATAAGGATAATTGCCATACCCTACCAGGGTGCCATGCGACCCATTTCCATTGTGACATCTATTGTATTATACCATGGTTTGCAATAAACGATACTATACTATACTATACTATACTATACTATACTATACTATACTATACTTATATGATTGGACTTGAAAGTTGTCATTATATTTTTGGTCCGGTGATCGAGTAACACGTGCGCGCGGATCCGCTGTGTCGAAGTGAATTATTTTGAGGCTGAGCGATCCCTAAAAATAAACGCGGGTGTGATGTCATGAAATAAGTGTTACGTATGGCTGCAGACACATGGTACACGCGGCCGGTATGACATCAGTTACGTCAGTTACAATTATATTTTGCGGAAATTATTATGTTTTCCTGCTTACGAATTACTATTATCTTGTATACAGTTATACACGCACACACCTGACTTTGTACACATTTTGTAAAACCTCGTTCGCTTATTTTACTGCTGAAAATAGCACAATATTCAATTTTGAGTTACGTATGTTATATGTACTTGTTAGATGTCACGTGACTTACGTGTTAATAGGAAAATTTGATGCATTTTTAATTAATGTTCATACTAAATATATGAACATGACGAATTGGAGGTAATTGTATTAAAATAGGTACACCATATTAGTATATTACATAATAAAAACGCTTTAATATGTTCTGTGAATGAACAAGTACTTAGTAGGATTTTTGGGTTCTTCTTCTTTCATATATTTTATCTACATCAATATCATAACCTCCCTATAATATATTCAAAAACGGCAAGCTAACGGCCAATATTTTGTAGCAATCACATAACCTACTAATACTTTTAAGCGTCTGCGACGTCTGAGGTTAATAATTCTTTCAAGTTTAGGTTCTAAGTCAAGTTTAGTATCATTTTCAACTAAATCAAAGATGTAGACATAGATTTCATCCAAATCGGTTCAAAGTTTATTGATTTCCCATACAATGCTACACCTCACCTTTCATTTTTAAGGGATTTATTTTGGAATAAAAACTATCCTATGTTCTTCCCCGGGACTCAAACTATCTCTATACCAAATTTTATCTAAATCGGTTCAGCGGTTATTGAATCCCCATACAAATTTCCACATCCCTTTTTACACCCTTAGGGATTATTTTTCACATTAAAAGTATCCTATGTTCTTGACCCCGGGACTCAAACCATCTCTCTACCAAATTTCAACTAAATTGGTTCAGCAGTTAAAGCGTGAAGAGGAATAAAAAAACAGATTTTTTTTTTCATATTTTATGTGTTTTTACTTCGGAATGGTGCCGGAATGATATCATAAATGAATTCGGCATCCCCGATTTATACGAAAACGATACCAAACTTGGCCTAGTACCTAAAATGATATAGATACCAAGATAAAGTTGAGAGCCCCCCCCCTAAAAATTTACATCAAAATTCAAAAATCTCGGTGGCTCCACTTCTTACATCCATCCTTGGGTCTTAAGGACCAATCCTGCCAAAGGAAATCTTTTGTTAATGCAACGCCGTCGTTTAGGGCTTCCACCCTCGACTATATAGGATGAATCGTTCGCATCGTTTGATAGATAAGAGTTTGCAGAAATATATTATATAAAAGTTGTCACACATGGGTGTGTTTCTTTTTAGCTTAATATAATATGTAATTCGGGCGTGTATGTTAATGAACGAATTAATTACAGTCAACCAGGCATTTAGTGCTCGCTCACACCTAACGTCGTTTCGGGATCGTGCGTCGGCTTTATCAACATGGCCATGTTTAATGTTCCACATTAGCTTACACCGCCAGTGCGTCACTGAGTCATTTCGACGAACCCATGAGCCGTGTTCGGAATTCATTTAGCAACTTTAATCGGCTAGCTCCATAACATAAGGGGCCTGCCATAACCGATTAAAATTAAGGGTTTGAACTGGTCCCCTTTCCCCTTGCGAACAAGGAAACGATCAGATTGAAGTCCGGCCGATTGCCGCCGTGTGTACCCTGGATTGCGGCCAGCCCTCTCGGACGTGGACAGTCGCTGTGACTCGCTCATGACGCCGCATATTTTTAACGTAACAGCGCAGACACACTATCGAGTGCCAAATGTAAAGTTCACTAACATAGATTTGGCAAGAGATGCTATTTACGCGAACTGTCTATGCTTCGCGAACAAATAATCGCCGGCCACGTTCTTATGATTGTACCCACATAACGCGTGGGAGTACCATTTTAATCGAAACTAAGTACCGTAAAATGGGGTGAGTAGGTGCAAAACTGACGTTCAAACCTCGATAACATTTTATTTTTACATATGCAAACTGAATGGTGTATATAATAAGTGTTCCGGACGTTTGTATTTTAGTTTTTATTTTATTTTGAGTAGTTCCATTTCATAACTTTGACGATAAACAGGAAATCCCACCTCACCCCGTAGTCCCTCGTCAATAACGAGGGACTACGGGGTGAGTTGGGTTTTCATACAAAGGTGATTTTGGAAGATTGTCGGATCGATTTTTTTTATCATGAGTATTACAATAGCTCCATTTTAAATAGGAATACATTATTTTGTAATCTCTTTCATCCCTTCTCTCCCCATTCATAACCCAACTCTCCCCGCGAACCCTACTCACCCCATTTTACGGTATACACTTGTATCAGTATCTGCATGGCCACGCAAACACCTATACATTCATATCGATTTTGAAAAGCTTTTGCATTCTATATTTAGTGCTCCAACCTAAAATTGGAACTGCAAACACCTGACTGTGTTATGTTAAAATTATTATTTAGAACACCATCACAATATAAATAGAAGACGTTGGATTATAATACTGTAAATAAGATTGATCGCACACTCAGTTCCACTATGACGGAAGTAATAATTTATGCAACAATAGGTATATTCGTATTAGAAATAGCACTCGCCAACTGGCGTGCTGTGATGGTGATGAAGACTAAGTAGATGGGTACATTCATTAGAATCATTGATCTTTTGTGTATGATGTAGTTACCCAATACTTACAGAACATAAATATGTTGATTATACAGGTAGATTTTTATTATATACATAATAAAAATATTTATAATAATAGGTATGTATGTAGTACGGTATGTTATTATATTATATTTTGTGAATGATGTTCAAAATGTTAATATCATTCTGAAGATATTTTATTTTAAGCTTATATATAAAATTACTTTATAGTAAAATTAAAAAATAAAATTAATAACTAAACTAATCTAAATTAAAATAAATCTAAATAAGGCCCCCATAATTTGTTGTTGTTGTTGTTAAAGCACCGCCCACAATCTCTCTTCTTTACCTAAAGGTTGACTGGTAGAGAATTTCTTTACCAGCCTAATGTGTATGCTTATAATTCATTTGAATTATAATAATATGTTTAACAGTAAATCGTTTAGCCAGGAAGTTCCCTACTTATATGAAAATATTAATGCTAACGTGAAAACTATGTCTTGATTAGACAATTTAACAAAGGACAACTAAACTAAAAACGCTTCGTATAGGAACACCTACTTCGCACTACAAAAATCAAAGATCACAAATCAAAAATTCGATTAGCTCCCCTTCCTAAATCAATCTGTGAGTCAGAAGGAGCAACTCTGCAAAAGGAAATTCCATCATCATCATTTGCAGTATATTTAATTAAGTGAACACCAGGGACTATAAAACCTATGATAAAGACAAAAGTAATGTACCCACAAAACAGACCTCAAAACTGCCCATATATAGACAAATTTCCAAACGTCTCCTTGAATCCAAAATAATTGCGTCAACAAAATGAATGCCATTGCGAATGAATAGAGTAAATTAGAGTCAAAGTATGCGGCGCACGTACGTATCAAAAAGCCGATTAAATATATTATTTCGCGCTACTACTCGTAAATGTGGCATTAGAATCATTAGATGATCTAAACCTTGACTAGAAACTAGGGCTTACTTGTAAACCTACTAATAAAAGTAATAAATCATCAGTCGGACAATGTCTTTTTTGTACTAGTCCTAGTCACTGATTGGTTGACTTCAACCAATCTCAGCGCAGCATGTCCACTATGTCATATGGTAGGGCTTTTAATCCTTTTAAAAATAAGAAAGGTTGTGTGCAATAAAATAGCAAAAAGATAATGAAAATGAAAATGTCAATGACAGCAAGACAATGTCAATAAGAAAATGAAAATTATTTAAAAAACGCATTCAACTGATTTGCAAGACCGAAGTGATAGTGTGCTCGAGAAACTGAAAACGGTGAAAAATAGAGATACTAATGGGTTATTCCCACTAGTTACCACCAAGTTCTTACCAGTGGTAACTACTGGGAATTTTTTTCCCACCTTTTACCACTGGTAACTACTGGGAAAAAAAAAATTCCCACTAGTTACCACCAAAATATTGTTAGAATTCAATACTAATAAAAACAGTATAAATAGTTAGAGTATAAATGTAGCGTGCTGTAATACATAATTATGTGTCAGTTAGTGATTCAGTAAACTGCTTTAAAAATGATCAAAAATATTATAACAGTTTTACCGGTATAAGTGTAAACACTAAAATAAAAGAGTCTCATTCTAGTTATTATCCTAGGATTAAATATAACTTATTAACTGTAAATTGAATTACATATTTATACAAACGAGCAAATCAGTCAAAAATCGACAGAACTGATTTCGTTTTATTATTTACAGCTACTTCATTTCGTTCTATTATAAGTACTATAACACGACGCAGAGCTTGAATATGTAGGTATTCATAATTTGTAGTCAGGCTAAATAATTAAAGGGCATGGTTGATATTAAAATCGCTTAGGGCGCGCTTCGGATGGGCTGACTGCTCGGACTAACCAGCGTAGGCTCGCATTCCAATTACGCTCAGGTAGTACATCGCTCGGTCATGTTATGCTGGTTGGCTCGATTGCTTAAACACCCACGCTAGCGGGATGGTAATAACACTCTACCAGAGGGGCATCTGGACTATTCGTACACTTCTTTTTTTTGTATTTAACTTTTTTTCTTTTGGAAAATATGTTTATTGGAAGAACGTGTAAGTAATTAAAATCGCATAAAACAATCTTAAATTGAGTACGACGAAGGGGCAAGAAAGAGGGCGTCAGGCTAAGAGCAAAAATCAGAAAAAGAGTAAAATAATAATTATGAACTTTATCTGTTCTGATGGCGATGGCGTGCGAATGCGAACGTCTAATTATATATTACAGCACGCTACATTTATACTATACTATTTATACTGTTTTTATTAGTATTGAATTCTAACAATATTTTGGTGGTAACTACTGGGAAAAAATAATCCCACCTTTTACCACTGGTAACTACTGGGTAAAAAAATTCCCACTAGTTACCACCAACTCGGCTTGGTTGAAAAATTCCCAGTAGTTACCACTGGTAAGAACTTGGTGGTAACTAGTGGGAATAACCCATACTAATCCTAAAAATACGTGAGAATTTTTAGGATTAGTATGGGTTATTCCCATAAGATTCGTCATGATGCCTAGAAAAAAATATTCGAAGCGTGTATTAGCACACAAAACATATCAAAAGTTATAAACAAAAAAAAGGGGGGAAAAAGTAGATATTTTTTATTTCCCCAATATCTCAAAAAGTATTAATATTTAAGAAACCAAAATTAATATTATAAAAGAGGAGGATATTTCCAATAAAACATTCCATACTTGCAGAACCGTATCTCCATTATTTATACTTTTTATTCAACGCTGAACACAGCCCTCCGCGCCTCATTTTCGGGAAACGCGCGCGGCGTGAAAATGCGAGTACGTAACAATAAATATAATTTTAAAGGTATTAAATATTCATTGATTTTTTTTAAATTATGGTGTATTTAAAACATGTCAACAAATGTACTACACTCGCGTGCAAAAGTATTGCATTACTTTGCATTTTTTCGTCCGCACCCAATATCTTTGTAATTCTATACCCGATTCTGAAAATTTTGGTATCAACTGAATGTAATGCATTAGAAAAATGGTAAATTCAATGAAATTTCGAATCTGAAGACTAAAAAAAATCAGAAAACTGAAAGTAGTCGCATAATGCTCCAAAAATAAATCAGGAAACTTAGAATAAAAGTATTTTTTTTAATAAAATATAAATTATTATTATTAAATTAATACTTGTTATTGCCACCCACAGCCCTCCTTTCACAAACCAAATGGTTTTTCATAGACCTAATTAATTTTGTAATGTGATGATGAGGAATAGCGTCCCACTCCTCCAGCAAGGCTCCCTTCAGCTCCTCAACATTGACCAGGACAGGATTCCGCTTCCGAACCCTCCTTTTTAGGGAGTCCCACATGTGTTCAAAGGGGTTAAAGTCCGGGCTCATCGCTGACCAGTCCATGGTGTCGATGCCCACTTCGAGATGGTAGGCTGCGGTGGCCCTAGCGGTATACACGGGACATTATCCTACATTAGGATGAACCCCTCATCAAAAATACCGGCATAAGGAACAACATGTTCCTCCAGGATATCAGTGATGTACTTGGCAGCGGTCAATCCACTGTCACGGCCTCCGCCAGGCACGAAGACCAGCTGTGTCCGCCCGTCGTAGGAAATGGCGCCCCAGAACATTACGGATCCACCGCCATAGGCGACCCTTTCGGAGAAGTAACATTGAGCGAAATGTTCTTCTGGCCTTCTGTAGACTTTTCCTCTTCGGCCACATCCATTCAAGCACATTCTGTACTCTTTCAAGAAGAGAACTGGGGTTCATTGCTCAATGGTCCAAACCTTGTGATTTTCAGCAAACTCTCTTTAGGCTGTACGGTGTCGCGCCAGCAATATGGACCCCGCTGCGGGCCTCCTGGGTGTCAAGTTCGCTTTCTTAAGTCTTCTTCTTATTGTCCACTCACTGGCAGCCACTCCTCGTACCTCACGCAGACGCTGCTGGATGGCAATGCTTGCATGGTGTCGATATCGGAGAGATGTTGTGACAAAGAAGCGGTCGTCCCTCTTTTATGTACACTTTCTGCGGCTGCTTCTTGGTCTTTAAGTAAAGGATCCTGTCCCCTGGAACCTCGAGTAAACTCGGCAAACTGTAGATTGGCTTAAATTGAGCTCGGCAGCTACTGAACGTTGGCTACGCCCCGCTTGCAGGGGCTGGACGATTTGGCGGACTTCAGCTTCAGTGGTTTCCATTTTTCCAGGTCTTCTTCACGGGAAAATACGCGGAAATATGTAACGATCAACTTCTGATAAGTGACTGATAACAACCTCCTCTTTTATAATATTAATTTTGGTTTCTTAAATATTAATACTTTTTGAGATATTGGGGAAATAAAAAAGATCTACTTTTTTCCCCCTTTTTTTGTTATAACTTTTGATATTTTTGTGTGCTAATACACGCTTCGAATACATTTTTCTAGGCATCATGACGAATCTAATGAGGTATCACACGTATTTTTAGGATTAGTATCTCTATTTTTCACCGTTTCCAGTTTCTCGAGCACACTGATCCCATAAGTATTCCGTGAACAAAGTTTTGCACGGAACACTAAAAAGCTGGTTTAAGTGATATTTTTTTTACTTCCACTATTAGAGTTAGACCAAGAAAAGTCTGCAGCGATTTTGATTAGTCACGCAGTGCAAATGTTATTTATACGTCATAATGTCACAGAAGTTTGACGTTTCAAATAACACTTGCACTGCGTGGGCTATCAAAATCGCTGCAGATTTTTCTTGGTCTAACTCTATTTAAGTAAAGGTTACAGTAAATTTTGAAACAATGTCAAGTAATGCAAAAGAATTATATAAGGTAATACGGAACCCTAAAAAGATCCAATATAATTGATCAAAATTTATGTCCCCTAATTTTCATTCTCTTATTATTGAATGCTATTATTTTGCACACAACAACTGTAGGTGCATAAACTCATAGTGAAAGACTCTTTTAGCCGACAGACGGACTGCAAACCGACTGCAATTTTTATGGAAACTGCACGCCGACTGATGCCTGTTCGTCTGTACCGGGCCTTAGTAAAAAATGCCTTTGGCTATTGTTTTTAATTAAAAAAAAGTATAAATAGGCGGGATGATATGACGATCGTTGTAAGTTTAGTAATCCGTGGCGAGTATACAATTACGGATTATTTGTTAAACTAAATTTTCTGATAAACATAGTGTTAATGCGTAAGCATTATGGTTTTAGGTAGGCGTAACCTACCTTACCGTATTGGAACCCATTTCAAAATAAACAAATGTTTTTAAACGTAATATTAAGAAATAAAGGTAGGCTTTATTTCTCATTCTTCCGCGATTGTATTGTATGTTTCAATCAATCAAAATATACTTTATTCATGTAGGCCTAGCAACAAGCTCTTATGAATCGTAATTAATCTTAATCTAATTATCAGAGCAATTTATTGATGTTAATATTATTCCATAATAAAATTGGATTATTATACATATCAAATTTAACACTAAGAATTTCACAAAAGGATCGTCAAACATTAAAAAGATGGTATAAAAACATACTAGTCTAGAATTTCTAGAATAAAATCTAAATGTCAAAAAAAAAGCATAAGTAACAAAAGAAGTAGATAGTATTACATCGGAATATCCATTTCCTCATCAATAATCAAACATACCTAATAAATAAATAATCATTTCGAATAACAATTAATCCCACGTTGTAATATCATTCATGTAGTCTTGTGTGGTATAATAAGCTTTAGAAATAAGTTTACGCTTTACATAATTCTTAAATTTATTAATAGATAATATGGTAATATGGTTTGGAAGTTTATTATAAAATCTTACACAATTACCCATAAATGATTTTTTAATATTATGGAGCCGAGTGAAGGGCACTGCGAGCTTATGTTTATTTCTAGTATTAATATTATGAATTTCACAATTTTTCCTAAAATTTACAATATTTTTATGTACATACAGAATATTCTCATAAATGTATTGACAGTGCACTGTCATTATGTCAATTTCCTTAAATTTATCTCTAAGTGAGTCTCTATGGTTCATTTTGTATATTGCTCGAATAGCCCTCTTCTGCAGAACAGAAATGGTATTTATCTCTGAAGCACCGCCCCACAGTAAAATACCATATGCCATAATGCTATGGAAGTAACTAAAATATACTAATCGAGCTGTTTTCACATCAGTTAACTGACGGATTTTGCTCACTGCAAAAGCTGCAGAGCTCAGTCTATTCGAAAGAGTAGCAATATGGGGACCAGAGTTGGGCGAAAATTAACTTGAATAAGAATAAGAATAAAAATAGAAATTTTATTCTTATTCAAATCGATTTGAATTAGAATAATTCTTGCACTAGTTATTTTAGAATAAAATTAATATGAATAAATCATGTGACTTTTATTTTAAATGCGGAATAAAAAACAGAATAATTATTCTAGAAGTGAGACTATTCTAAATAAGGTTTTATTCAATTAAAATGTTATTTAGAATTAAGTTAATTTTTGTAGTACAATCGGTTATACATATTTTGTAAGTTGATTTTCAGCCTTCTGTTTAAAAGTCGGATTGAATTGATGTTTGTCACTTTAGTTTAGGTACAGTACACATTGAAGAGTTCCGCTATATACTATCTAGTTCTATCATCCGATCAGGGTGCTTAGCCAATATGCCAAACGTTAACGCTCCATAGAGTTGCGTATAGTCTCTCTCTATCACTCTTACATATTAGTGCGATAGAGAGACAGATAGCCTTTCGTTGTCGTAGCACAAACGATTGGCATGTTGGCTACGCACCCAAGGTGCCTAGCCAAAATGACAATTTTTCTTTTTAATTTAATAGCCAAATCATTAGGTAAATTTAGCTGTTCTGGGGGCCTAGCCAAGATGCCAATCGCTTGTGCTTCGACAACGAAACGGTATCTGTATCTCTATCGCACTAATAAGTAAGAGTGATAGAGGCAGAAAGTGCATCGTTGTTGGAGCGCAAGCGATTGGCATGTTGGCTGGGCCCCCAGAACTGCTAAATTGTACCCAAAGATTTGGTTATTAAATTAAAAAATAAAAATTGTCATCTTGGCTAGGCACCTTGGATGCGTAGCCAACATGCCAATCGTTTGCGCTACGACAACGAAACGCTATCTCTGCCTCTGTATCGAACTAATATGTAAGAGTGATAGAGACAGAAAGCGCTTCGCTGTTGGAGCGCAAGCGATTGGCATGTTGGATAGGCCCCCAGAACAGCTAAATTTACCTAATAATTTGGTTATTAAAATAAAAGCAAAAATTGGCATCTTGGCTAGGCATCTTGGGAGCGTAGCCAACATGCCAAACGTTTGCGCTAAGATAACGAAACGCTATCTCTGTCTCTCTATCGCACTAATATGTAAGAGTGATAGAGACAGAAAGAGCTTCGTTGTTGGAGCGCAAGCGATTGGCATGTTGGCTAGGCCCCCAGAACTGATTCTACCCAAAGATTTGGTTATTAAAATAAAATAAAAAATTGGCATCTTGGCTAGGCACCTTGGAAGCGTAGGCAACATGCCAAACGTTTGCGCTACTACAACGAAACGCTATCTCTGTCTCTCTACCGCACTAATATGTAAGAGTAAGAGACAGAAAGCGCTTCGTTGTCGGAGCGCAAGCGATTGGCATGTTGGCTAGGCCCTCAGAACAGCAAAATTTACCTAATGATTTGGTTATTAATTAAAAACAAAAATTGGCATCTTGGCTAGGCACCTTGAGTGCGTAGCCAACATGCCAATGGTTTGCGCTATGACAACAAAACGCTATCTCTGGCTTTCTATCGCACTAATATGTAAGAGTGATAGAGACAAAAAGCGCTTCGTTGTCGGAGCGCAAGCGATTGGCATCTTGGCTAGGCCCCTAGACGAGCTAAATTGAACCTAATGATTTGGTTAGTAAATTAAAAATAATACGGTTACTGAAACTATGCGATAGTCAATTTGTAAGATTTTATTCCATAAAATGGGTATCAATTAGACAAGAGACAAACTACTATTACATCTACCTAACTATTATACGTAATTAGTACCTATACGGTACCCAGACCACATTTTTATTCGTGGAATATTATTTCGAATAAAAATCATGATTATATTTATTTGATTAAGAATATGTTATTCTCATTCAATTTTTTCTCATACGAATTATTCCCGACCAAAATTATTTGAATATTTTTGACGGGAATAAAATCGAGATGATTTTATTCCTACAAATTCTTATTCAAATAATGATTTTATTCTTGAATGCCCAACACTGATGGGGACCCCACTGGAGTTTAGAATCTAAAGTTATACCAAGAAAAACTGTACTATCAACTAATTCCAATTCCTCGTCCTTCACAATGACACTTGTTTGCACATGCCTTACGTTACTACTAGTGACAAACTTAATACATTTAGTCTTTTTCTCATTTAACAATAAATTATTAACATTGAACCAATTTACTACTTTTGAAATGGCATTGTTTACATCATTGAGGTGTCGTCTGCAAACAATACTATATCATGGTGGGTCTTAACAAGGAATGGAAAGTCATTTATGTAGATAAGGAACAGGAAAGGCCCCAATATTGACCCCTGTGGTACACCCATAGAGACCAATGACCCAGGTGATCGCTGTCCATTCACATCGACCCTTTGTATTCTACCATTTAAGTAAGACTTAAGTAAATTCAGTGCCGATCCTCTAACTCCGTAATAATGAAGTTTCCTGATTAATGTTTCATGACAAACACAGTCGTAGGCCTTAGATAAATCACAGAAGACACCTAAAGCGTCTCGTGACTCCTCCCAGGCATCGAAAATATGCTTAATTAGCTCAACACCAGCATCGGTTGTTGAGCGACCCCGTGTAAAACCAAACTGCTTATTATGCATCAAATTATTAACGTTAAAATGTCGTACTAATTGAGAAAGAACTAATTTTTCAAAAATCTTGCTAAATGTTGGTAGCACAGTATGGAACGATAAATTCAATTCAACGTACTACTAAGTACATATATGTATTATGGAGGCGGCCAAAATAGTCCTATTTTACGTTTCAATTAGTAAACGCCTGCCTTTTGCCTTAAATAGGTTTTAACTGAATATAATTTATAAAATAATTCAGCGTACTGTAATTAATTATCATGAAAGCGGTCAAAAAAGTACTATTTTACTTTTCAAAGTTATAAATGTGGAATAGGTATAATTAAGGGAACCAGTATATTCCACGACTCTTTGGGTTATTCCCATTCCCACTAGGTACCACCAAGTTGTAACAAGTGGTAACTACTGGGATTTTTTTTTCCCATTAGTCGGAATAACCCGACTCTTCTCTTTCCGCACAGACTCTAACTAACTAAAATGAATAAATAACATAAAGAGGCATCTACAAAAATGAGGATTCTCGCGACATTGCATGGGGGTTGTCAATTTTTCCTATTTACTAGACTGTAATACCTACAGCTTCCGGCCCTTTCAAAGTTGCCCTCAATATACATGGTGTGTCTGACCATGGGGCTTTAAATCCAGGGCTTGATTTTACTCGCTAAACTGAGCTACTTTTACTATGGGACCAACCCTACAAGCGGGGAAATTTTTTTGGCTTTTCTATAGAAAACGTCGACATCTGATCAGCCAAAATGTATGAAAAAGTAAAAAATTTTGTCGGGATTTCGGGGTTGGTGCCATAATAAAAGTAGCTCAGTTTAGCGAGTAGAATCGGGCCCTGGATTTAAAGCCCCATGGTCAGACACACACTGTATGTGTACATAGTTAAATCTAGCTGATTCTAGCGTTATGTAGTTTCAATCGATTCAATTTCGATACGTTGTTGGTGTAGCCGAGAATAGACACCGTGTGTTTGACTAGGTCTGTAATTTACCACGCCATCTGCCGTTAAATGGGGACACTGCTATACAAAAGGCCGCGCTGTGATGTGGCGCTCGAAGTGATGTTTTACAAATAATATAGAGGCCGCTACCAGTTGCGCTGGTTATCTGAAGTTTTCTGTAAATATTCGCTAGGTTTTGTGGGTTTTTCTACGTTAAAACTTATGGAGTAAAATAGGTTTCAGCGGCTGCCCGTAGCATTAATGTGCGACATTCCATAAGATTAGCAGTGTTTCTGACAATCAACGCCACTTCCTCCTCCACCGTCGCATCTTGCCAATGCTAGATTGCTGCAGATCTGCTTTTTGGAGTTCCGTAGTCAACTAGGAATCCTTATAGTTTCACTACGTACCTGTCGGTCTGTCTGTCAGCGGCTTCTCAGTGATCATTTTGTATTAGAAATTTGCCATTTTTATAAAACTTTTTTTCGTCATTAGGCACTAATAAACACATAAATAGTTGTCAAATTACACTAGACCTACTCCATAGTTTTTACCCATAACTTACATTAAAAAAGTCGTAAAACATAAATGTTTGTGCATTAATCACAAAGGCCTGCATCAATTCCAATGTATATCGACATAAACTCAACCGAATAGGAGAGAGCACGGATTGACGAACAATATGTATAAATATTACCTCAGGTCTCAGGTATCAGTGAGTTTCATCGCGTTAAATTTAACCCTTTACCAGGCAAAGGGCGATATGCCATCCACGTAGTAAATTGTTAACCATAGTCAGGTTTTAGCTCCAAATCTCCTACAAAACATTATATCGATCTCTGCAAATATTATTTTATGATCTTCATTCACAACACGGTTTTTAATGTAATAATGTTTTTGGCAGTCGTTTGAATTTCAGAGAATTAAAAGTTAAAAGTAGGTTGGACAATTTTTTTAATAATTTGTAGTTTTTGAGCGTTGTAAGACTTGTAAGGTTTTCTAATCTCATACTTTGCTAAACAATCATGCATTTTTTTATATTACTGGAATTAGGATGTGTGACTAGGTATGTGCGAACTATTCTGTCCATAGCCCGGTTAATTGCCTTGTCGTATTATCATGTAATAAAATTGAAATTGTTCTCAACCTATAACACGGAATATTGCGTAGTTTAAAAACCTCCCTGTAAAGACTTGCCCTCTTAGATTTGGAGTTAAAAACTGACTATGGTAAACGATATACTACTTATGTGGGTGGCATATCACCGTTTGCCTGATTAAGAATATAATTACCTACACTAAATTGAATAAGTCAATTCATTACACAGACAGGCAATGGGATTACCGTAACCCACGTTTCTTTTCTGGTTTACAGAAACATATCAGACTTTTGTAAATATATTTTGTACAAGACATTCAATATGGTTGCAAATCTATATAAAGGTACTTATTAAGACCCGCTTGTTCTTCGCGGCCTGGTAAAGGGTTAATGTAATCACGCCACGATCGCTTGAATCCCACGGATGCCTGCCAATTAGGACGCCTAAAGGTAATCTCATTCGACGACGAGACACAGATGACACAGATCTGCTGGATACCTTCGACAAACGCGTTTCGTATATCTATTTATCCAACGTAGTCGAATATTCAATCAAAACGTAGTTGAATAATAAGACTTAAGTCAGGACTCAGTAATAATATAATAGTACTACCAGTGGTCAGGGACAGTTGGGGGAACCACACAGTTAAGAGACCTTATTGCGAAAATTAACCCAAATATAGGTCGAAAAAGTTTGTCATTAGAAAAAGGCGCGAAATTCTCCCCATAACACTTCACGCCTACATTTTCTAAATTTTCCGTTCTTTTCTACTGACGGAAATTGCTTGATAGAGTATAAAACTTTACTAGCCCCAATTATGTCCCTTTTAACAAGCTTTTATTAGGTCGACCTGTATGTAACTAACTATGTAATGGAATCTAAGGTAACTAATTTAACCATCTTCCAAGGATCGTAGCGTCATGAAAATTGGCAGCTGTATGTAGTTCTGATGACAATACAATAATATGGTACTGTCGAACTGATCTGATGATGGAGACAGGAGGTGGCCATAGGAACTCTCGACCTGTATGTAACTAACATTTAATGGAATCTAAGCTAACTAATTTAACCATCTTCCAAGGTAGTAGCGTCATGAAAATTGGCAGCTGTATGTAGTTCTGATGACAATACAATAATATGGTACTGTCGAACTGATCTGATGATGGTGGCCATAGGAACTCCGTGATGAAACAACGCAACCTAATTGTGTAGAATTGTCTCGATGAGTATTAGTTGGCTGTCGTAAGAAAAGTACAGTCAGCGATAAAAGCTTGTACCAAAAATGAAATTTTTGCCAAAAACCTATTTATAAATACACATGTCAAAATTACAGATTAAGACAAGAGTGGCTAATTGACTCTTGTAACTCGATTATAAATAACGCTATTGTAATTGAACAAAAAAACGTTGAAAAGGCTAGAAAGTAGTGTCCGACCGAAACATGTTTTTTTGCCGAAACCGAAACCGAAGTTTCGCCTTTGGCCCCAGTTTCGGGCAAAACCGAAACCGAACCTTTTGTAGACTTGTTAAAATCGTTGAAAATATGTCATAAAACCGCTTTTTAGAGGAGAGGCCAATTCGTAGAAACTACCTTATTTACGATTTTCGTAGGACCGAAAAGGTTTATACCGACAAGTGGTATTGATGGTCTACTGATTATCAAAATGCACGTTGTCGCTTCTTTGAAATGAGTTTTTATGACGTCATAAAGACGGCAGTACTAAGTTTTTAACTTTTTCTTTTAAACATACCATGTGGGTTACCAAATGAAAGGGCTTTGTGAGTAGATTACAAAAATGTAACATACTATAATATTTTCACTACTTGGAACAAATTAGAAGAAAACTTCCAAAAATTACACAATGCAGAGTTGATTTTGAACTGCTCTACATTGAAAACTACTGAATGGATTATTCTAAAATACATACCAAGTGACTTTGAATATCCTCTATACACGGTGTAACATGAGGAAACCGAATAATTTTAACCACGCATTTCTGAGGTCAAAAGAAGGAAAAAATGTAATATGAGTTTAGGTAAATTTCGCCAAAAAGTTTTTGTTTTGTTTTTTTTTTCAATTTTTGAATGTATTTGTACATAAAAAATAAATGTTATTGGTAAACTTGTCACTTAAAATTGATTTTTACATAAAACCTACTTTTTGCAAAGTGTTACTTGTCACTTTTTGGCATCTATCAATAAGGATATTTAGACTACGACCCATAGCAGCAACATCACCATCAAAAAGGCCTTTTACACTATGTAACAATAAAAATTTGTTACATCGCGCATCGTTACATTGAGTGCCGAATTATTTTGTATGCTTAACATTTTTCATGTCATTTTCACCAAAACTGAACTCTTATTGTTTATGTTATTTTTACCAAGGGGGGGCTCGACACAATAAAGGGAAAATCCTCTTGGAACCTTTATTCGAATCAGCAGGATCGAGATTTTTTTAAATCCAGCTGTTAATCTATAGCCTGTCTCTTATAGATTTAATTTTCCCGGACTAACCCATTTCTCACACTTAACCTGTATACGATTGGACTTTTTTGTTTGATTGAAACCTTCGAAGCATCATAATATTTACTTTGTGAAACGTACATATATGGTATCAACCTAACTAACTTCACGATGTGTGATCATGAAAGGTATTCCATTTACTTACCTATGTTTGTAATAATTCCAAATTTCACAATTTAACTACATATTGTCCCTGAATTTCCAACGGGTTTCGTCATTTCAGCCTGTGAATAGCTGAAACAGACACGAGAATAATTGTTTTATAGTCGAATGGGCATGCTGTTGAAACTGCCTATTAGTAGTTTATTATCGATTTACTAATTCGGGGAGCATTCTGATGATTTCAGGATAACATATAACTAAATATTCATTACGGGTGCGGCAGTAGCTGCTTAATTATAGGTTTGAACGTGTGTAATGAATGTAATGATTGACACGCTTGTTTATTGACTTTAAAGTATTACACACGTACGTGTACGAGTATTAAAATCTAGATATAAGTATCTAAAACAAAACAACGTTATGCCGCTGTGTTATTATATGCTGCTGAATTTTGTGTTTTTTAACTAGGGATTGTAGAACCGGTACTGTTTAAAAGAACCGGGATTTTCGGTAAAAAAACCTAAAACGATCATGAATATATCTCTAAACATTAGTACAGTATAAAAAATACCATAGTGAAGGTACATACACTTCTTTTTTACGATAATATGTGTCTTCAAGCCACACAATCATTGCCTACATTAACTGTGATATGGACTGCCTCTGCTGACTATACTACTAAATAATATAATTTGGTTCAATCCTATTTTTATATTTTTACTATCTTTGTTGAAAACCATCGGCAAAAATTGAATTGTGGCTCAGGTAATATCATCATTTATTTTAAATGTCTAAGCCGTTTCATGAAAAAGGATAAAAAGTGTAATTAATCATTTTCGCATGCGTTCTAAATGGGCTGTGGCAGGGATATTTTACCTACAAACATATAATAATAGAACTATCAATACGAAGAATCAAGAAGTTGTTGCAGCCAGAATTAAGAATTTACCAAGGAGAGGGCATGTCACTGTAATATTTTAATTAATTTTAAAATGTCATTAATAATGAGAGTTTTTTATACCGTATTCGAATTAAAAGGAATATTTTGTTAATTACGAAATTCTCTCTAGTTTTTGCTCGTATTTAGTATACAAATTACTAATTTTTCGTATGAAATTATTTAAAATCGTAGAAACACTTATGCTCGTATAGTTTCAAAATACGCAATTTTATATTTTTGTCATTGTAAAACCCATTGACTATTTTTGTATTGATTTTAATAGGTGGTAAAATTATTACCACATAAGCCTTAGATTGATATAATATTTTTCTTTAAAAAACATGATATTTCATGCTAAGTAACAGAAAACAGTCAAATATTGTACCGGAAAAATTAGTCCCGAAAATCCCGAAAGTACCGGGAATTTAGTTTTGAAATCCCGATTCTTTGGTTGGCTCTAAATCCCGGGAATTCCCGGTACTTTCGGTTCTGTTATTTCCCGGGAGCAAACCCTATTTTTAACAGACCATGTAACAAGAGCAGGAGGTTCAATTCGGTTGTTTTTTTAATGTTTGTTTCGTCAGTATGTCGTCGGTTTGAAAATCTGAACAGATTTGTAAAATATGTTTTGTTTTATTAAATACTTCTTTATAGGGCAATTATTTGTTAAATTCTTGTTTTGATGATGGAATCACTGAGGAATTGAGATATATAACTCCTCAAATGTTTAGGTAATACTGCTTGAAACTTAATAATGTAGTGATTTTTTGTATTTTCATTAATAAATTAAGCATTTTCAATCAAAATGTGTCATTTGATGAAGTAGAACTGCTGATGAAAATCAGAACTTTACAGCGACAGCTATTTCCTGTTTAGACGTAGACGATTGTTAACTTAATCAGCAACATTTTGTCAAGGTTCAGTTCTGATGATGGCTACTATGAATCAATTTATAACCCATATTTTACGTTTGGTTATTAGTTTTCTAATTCTAAAAAACTACTACCTATTCTAACTACTCCTAATTACCTATTCTAAAAAACTACTTGAGTTAAAGTGGAACTGATTACATTATGTATTTATTATTTATATTAATTAACGGAACTTCGTAGGTAAAGCAGCTAATGAGGAGAAAAGCGCAAAGCTTAACGCAGATAGCGCTGCAATAGTTTTAAATAAAACAGGTCGTTATCTTAGAACAACTCACGTAAAAGGATCGATCGTCGTGGAATCAGTAATTAAGTACCAGAATTGTTAACGCTCTTTAAAGATGTTTAAAACTTAGATACTTACGAGTAACTGACATGCGCCGCGCCGGGAGTTAACATACACCTATGTACTAAACTAACCACAGAGGGCGTCATTGTTACGTACAGATTTAACTTCGCCCGCCCTACTCAAAACGAGAACTCCTACTACTACTACTTGCGAAATTGCGACCCAATTTCACATTTCCCTTACTAGTTGGATTCTAAAATCCACGCACTACTCAGAAGAAGAAATTAAATCATGAACAATTTTTTTTACTATCTTTTTGTTTTGTTAGTACCAATGATATTTCCCGCTCGTAATTTTCTTTCAATCTGCGCACCTACTTATTGCTCCCTGAGCTACTTTAACGTCAAAGCCACTTATTTAGTGGCCGCCTTCAAGAAGCATGGTATTGGTATCGTAAAGGAAAGCCTCTTAGCGTATTTCAACCGTCTATAAAACGCTGCAATTACTTTCATATTTATATGTATAATTATGGTTTTCATTCGATTGTTAAACTATCTAATCTAAGTACAAACTTGTTTATGTTACAAACAGCTAGAACCTATATCTTTATTTGAGAAATTATTAGTCTAGCAGACCAATTTTTCAATATAAATTTGAATCAGTATCGATATTAGGAAGTATCTAGTTAAAAGTACCTACTGATAGTCTGCAGGAGCCATCCGGTTACAACCGTCAACGGTCATTTCATGTAACTGAACGATCTTTATGGCGTCGTAAATTTCTGGCCCAATGGGAGAAATTGCTGTGACCAGTGTGATTATCAGTATCTTAAACGTGTTATTATTATTACTTATCCGCTACACATAAATGTGTTACTATTTAGATGAAAGGCTGAATGTAAGTTTTGGCCTGTTAGTTTAAAATCGGAATTACTTAGATTTTCATTTGCAGTCATAGACGGCAAGACGCACCAACTGTTTTTTGGACAAGGCATATCTTTAATTGTCTACGATCTCGACCCTGTCCGACTCTTAATAAATTAAGTATCTACTTAATGTATCAGAGACGCATAACTCATCCATCAAATCAATACCTATTGATATCACAATCGAAATCAATACATTTTGTCAATTGCGTCTCTGCTGTATCAAGGCGCAGGGGCGCATCACTCATCGCAGTCGAAATCAATAGGTACCCTGTGAACCTCACAGACCAGTCCATTCACTCAGAGTAGCTTGCTTGGGCACTTTTCATTGTTAAACAGAACTCATCCTTTTGTTCGTGAAGTCTTTTGTGTTAAAAATTTCACAGAAGGTCATGGCACATAAATTGGACTCACATTTGCGTAAATTATTTTGCAGTCTCAACCTCAACACATTGTTTTCAGTGCTGAAATGAAAAAAAAAAACGTTCGTGATTTTTGTTTGATTGCAGGCGGTTTGATGTTTTGTTGTATTTATATGTATAGAAGTTTTTGTTTGTCCTGCCGGTTTTCCCTGCACCTGTATACCTAAATGTTATATTGTTGGCTAAATCAAAAGGGATGGCAATATCCGACATTCCGAAGCTTATAGCGTTCACCTAAAGTCAAACATTTTTCTGTTTTTGTTAATACCTTTAGTGTGATATCCAATCTCTATCAGCGGCTACCTATTCGGATTTTCAGATAAAGTTCGTGATATTTGTTAACACGTTGCTTGTACATACCCACCTACCTACTTATATCTGATCTATGCATTATTTTTTGCTTTTTTTAGTGGTTACTGGAAATAAAGTCATTAAAATATTCGAGTATTATAACTGCCTACACAGGTTTTCATGTACGAGAGCAGATTGAAAAATTCGCGGCCTAAGTATAAAAAACCGGTCAAGTGCGAGTCGGACTCGCGTTCCAAGAGTTCCGTATATTACCCAATTTTTAACAATGTATTTTTTATGTGGAACGTGAATGAAATGTGTTTAAAAAACCCGTAGGGGTCGGATCCCACTGATTAACAGTCCGCCGGACGGAATCGGCCTGTCTGTTAGAACAAAAAGTTGACAGTTCCAAACAACTGACAGGCAGGTACCATCCGGCGGACTGTTAATCAGTGGGCCCCTTTAGGTCAAAAAAAGCTGATTTGGTAGCTCGTATTAGCAAACACTTTAAAAATTTCTTGAGAAGGTACAGTCGCCATCAGATATATCGGAGCGGCCAAGGTGCTCACAAATATCGGAACACGCCTCTATTGTCAGGGCGTTAGAGCGCGTGTTCAGATATTGTGAACACCTTGGCCGCTCCGATACCTGATGGCGACTGTACTACCAAAAACTAGTCCTTTAGGGTTATAATCGCCCAAATCTAAAAAAAAACGAGAACGTAAGTTTTAGCGTTTTTTTTTCAGTTTTGACAAAGTTGCGTTTGGCGCTGGAGGTCACAAACTTGGATTATTTATTGGGCCTACTTCATAAACAAGTCAGCAAAAAATCAGAGTTACCGGATTTGAAGCAAAGGAACCCCGTACTTTCAGGCGACAAAGTTACTGGATTATTTATCCATATAGCAATGCAGATTGCAATTAGTGTTGGGTAGGACTTGAGTCCTTAGAGTCTTCTGCTTTAAGACTCGCTCGACTCAGTTTTTCAGAAACTTGTAATAAGTCTAAACTCGAGTTCTTTTCAACTTGATAGAGACCCGAGTCTTTTGTAGAGACTTGAGTCCTTTACAGAGAACTCGTTTTTTTTGGGTTCCGTACCCTAAGGATTTTACCCTATGGGACTCTATTACTAAGACTCCACTGTCCGTCTGTCTGTCTGTCACCAGGTTGTATCTCATGAACCGTTATAGCTAGGCAGTTGAAATTTTCACAGGTGATGTATTCATGTTTCCACTATAACAACAAATACTAAAAAGTAGGGACCCTCGGTGGGCGAGTCCGACTCGCACTTGTCCGGTTTTTATCTTATGTACAAACAATTTCGAAATGAATTTTCTTTATGTATACTTACTTAATTTGTGGATTAGGTATACAAATCATACAATAACGCCTATTTACTGTTGTTTAGGAAAAGCCTATAAAATTTTTCACCAAGTCTATTCGGAGGCTCGAGTCCTTTCGAGGTGCTCTTAAAAAAGACTCAACAAAGGAATCGACTCGGGACTTAAAAGACTCGCAAGGAAACATACCCTACTGTCCGGCTCCATTTGATTTATTTTTATATACTTATATGTTACAAATACAAATTATTTATTTGCCAGAATACAGTGGATATGTAGATGGTGACTTAAAATTAGAAGTTTAGTACAGTGTACTCTACTCACAAAATAAATATAAATAGTAATCTAAAATACCATATAAATAGTAGTCTAAAATAACAGACCTATATTTTTTTTTGCTGCCCAAACTCAACCTAACTATTGGGAGAAATTGTCCTCCAAAGTTCTATAGGTTTTACAAAAGTATATGGACGGGAATGTGTTCTTAAAAATAATTATATCTAAAAAATATTATACAAATTAATATTTATTTAGTCGGTCGTTGATTTAGTAATGGTCGACGGTGCGTGCCGTTGTATTGTAACATTGCGTGCGTCTCAGAGCGCGGTTAAGACGCGATGAAGTGGCGTTAGGCGGGGATGGTCGACGCCGCGGCGCAGCCTGAAACCAGCTACACCTGGGCTGCAGACGTGCTTTCGCTTTGTCCTCGGCCCGGTGCTCGACGGCGCTCACACCGCCGCCTCCGCCTCCGCCACCGCCGTGTCGGTTCGCGTCGCCGCGCCTACCTCGTACCGCGCATGCTCTCCCCGCTTTTCTTGCGTCCTACTACGTCACTGTTTAAAATTCTATACAGATGTAATTAACGGCCATCAAGCAGGATATTAGACGCAGTCAATAATCTTCTTTTGATTAGAGCTGTCACTTTATCAACGGAGAGTCCGTGCTCTTTATCCACACGAGCCACCCGGTTAGAGGAGCACTCGGAAAGGGAGCGAGGCAGAGCCGGTATCGATCTGAGCGTTTCGTGTGGCCGCTCGTGCACGACGTTTCTCGGGATATTCGCCTAGCGGTCGCCGTCGGCGCCGGCCTTGTAAACAGTGCATTACGCGCCGCGTTTACCTATTCCATCCGCGCGATCATGAACGCCGAAGCTAATTAATATCGCGGTGGACGCATCTGAAGAGTGTCTAACTCACATTTGACTTCATTCTTGATTGATCTCCAAAAAGCGGACTTTATAAAAGGTAAGTCATGCTCTTTTGTGTAAATTTATTAAGTTGTTTACTGTTTCTTTTGTTTAAACAACCCACGATGTGAAATAAAAAAATAAAATATGTTTTATATATATATATATATAAATACATATTTTCATAAAACTCTTGTGTTCTTTTTATGTTCTTACGTTTTTATCGCATTTATAACTATAATAGCGGCGTGGGTAAAGTGTATTCAAATATTTCTATTGAGCGTGAGCTAGCCATCTGGTTTATATGTCTAAAGTTAGATTGTTAAATCGTAAACCACGAGGAATCATCGTTATCGGTATTTGTGGAGCTGTTTCCTTAACGCGGTCGTGTATCACAAAGACCGCAACTTCTAACAGTTACTCTGCTCATTTACTAAAAATAGGTAATAAATCATAAGTTGCGAAATTCATTTAACATATTTTAGGGTACGTAGCCCGGAGAGCTTTCCCACACGTGATATGTTATTCTTATTCTTACTGCGCATGTCTTGAGTTCTAATTTATTTGTCGTATGGGCTGACTGTACAATGGAATGTACCTGAAATCTGTAACTGTTGATTCACAGCGCCAGGCTACGTCTTAGAGCTTTATTTCTAACACCACTTAATGGTTTTAGATGACAACCTGCACAACTCTCGACTGCTATAAATACTACTGATCGTTGCTAATAAGAAATCTGCGTACACCGAATTAATTTATTCTATCACTACACCTTATATAACAAAGTCCACCGTGACATCTGTCCGTTTGCGTGTATGTTTGTTCGCTATAAACTCAAAACTACTGAACGGATTTTCATGCGGCTTTCGCCTACTTGTTAATAAAGTGATTCTTGAGGAAGGTTTGTGCTCAACATGCTAATGCCCAATAGATGACACCTTGCTGTCACCTCTATTGACAATGACTTAAGTTTCAAGATGACATGTACTGGGACCGCGTCGAGCAGTACGTTTACCTTAATTAGGGTTTAGCTTTAATAACAGAACTTTTGTTCGGTTTTTCAGCTGAATAAATAAAGCCGATTTTTTATTTTTATTCTTACATCTTCTAGGTATCCAATAAAATCGCATACATATAGGTAAAGTCAAAAAAGCATAATTTAAATGTTTCCTTACGTATGTTTAACTACTTTTTGTAATAACAGTAATTGCAGATATGTACACTTACTTACTCGTATTAGTAGGTAGGTACTTGACATGTCTAAAGACATACCAAGTACCTACGGGCACTAAGAATGGTGCCAATACAGCGGTGTCACGGACACAAATTTTAGCCAATCGTGCAGTCTAACGCCACGACGCGATTGGTTGATGAGTTCGCATCACGCGCGCGATGGTCACAACGCAACTAGTTGCGTTAGTGACCCTACACTAGAACCATTCTTAGTGCCCGTAAGGCTTTAGATATACACGGTGGCCAAAAGATAAGTGCATTCCCGTTGCCAGGGAGGTTTTGGGATTATACTGAGCAACTTTTACTATGGGACCAACCCCGAAATTGGGAAAACATTTTTGGCTGCAATGCTAATAAGTGTTTTGGTATAAAATATCCATGTAAAGTGAATCGTTTCCATTTTATAAATACGTAACATGATTGTTATGCATTTGATTGCCAGTGGTAATTTGCCACCGTGCTATATGAAAAAAAAAAAACAGTTCCTGTAGCCGTTAAAACTCTGTTGTACTTACGGTAGTTACGGATACTTATTTCCTGAGTTGTTAACCGCTTTATATGATACCACATGAGAAGTATGTACGTATTATGATAATCTTTAACTTTTTAAAACAGAACAGATGAGTGTTACGGGAAAATTTACATTTTGCTCGTTATTTTCGACAGTCAATGAACCTGCAATAATATGATTACAGAGAGATTGTATGTACTTACACTGTAGGGTCTGTAACGAGTACCTAAGTCGTATTTACATGATGTAAATATCTACAATAAATCTACATGTTTAGTCCATGGTATTGATTGTGCGATATCGTTAATAATAGATGTTCCTACAATGGCATACTATTATTGACATCAGGGTTGTTTCACCAAACGCAATATCAGGATCAAAATATATTTAACAAAAGTAAATTAACAAAGCCCGAGCCGGGAATGAACTCCACCATATTTGCTTACCCGACCATTGTTCTAACCTTCTATATTTTTATACTACATACCTACCTAGTCGTACTTTTATTAATGATTTTCGCATACTTTCATGTTAATAAGTAACTGTACTTAGTACATCTGCACCCCGATATGTTGTGAGCGCCACACTTGCCAATTTGAAAAATGTAATTTAGAGAAATATAATTTGCATGCATTGAGATTGAAAGAAATATTGGGATTGATAGCCGACTTGTCCAATCTTTGCTGCGCCTAACTGCACATAACGCAAACGGAATGACCAAACAAACATTCAACATCTACTTATCGTGTAGACTTTTCATAAAAATTAAGGTAGAGTAGTAGTAGAGTAAGGTAGAGACCAAGAAAAGTCTGCAGCGATTCTGATAAACGTCAAACTTGTATGAAATTATGACGTATAAATAATACTTGCACTGCGTATGCTATCAAAATCGCTGCAGAATTTTCTCGATCTAACTCTATGTAAGTACTTATACAAATGTCATCCTTTGTTTGCAGGAATTTTTGTCAATTGTTTGCAGGAATTTTTGTTTACCGTTTCTATCGGCTATTGGAACAATAAATTTGGCAAGTAAGCTTCCGTGTTGTTATTTGGGAAGCAAGCTTTACTGTTACTGTTTTAAGGTAGTCATAGGCTTAAACTCATTCACTGCTCATCAACGGTCGTAACGCTACGCCGTAGCAGAAAGCATAGTCTTTCAGATATGCAGCGAAAATGTTTCGTAGAACCGTAACGACCAAATGTCGTGATAAGCATATAACATATTTGAGAGCCAAATATGTTTTAATTCGCTGTACCTCAGTCAGAATAGTAATTAATAATGATCTATTTTTCGCCAACTATTGCGATTACATATATTGTTAGAGCTTTGATAAACACGGAGGGGTTCTCTAACTAAATAATCTATTATAATATTAAGACGAAAGTGGACGACCGCCCAAGATCGCCTTTCCAAAATGGGGACTACGTTTGTATGGACAAGCGGTCGTCCGCTATCCCCGTTATAAATATCTTAATGTTTGCCTTAAAAGTAAATTACATGAATAAGGACCGTATCGTTAATTATGGATACGACTTTACTTAGCCGTTTTTCTGGTATTATATTTTTATTTAAAAATTACACATATAGTTTAATTAGTGCTTTAATAATAAGTAATATTTCGTCCTGGGAGATCACGTAAAGCATATGGTTTGGACAATATTTACCTAATCCTCCCGACTAACTACGATTTTGGACAAATACTACAAGAAAATTTGCGATTTGCGAACAAGACGAGATATTACACAAAAAAACCGGGCAAGTGCGAGTCGGACTCGCGCACGAAGGGTTCCGTACCATAATGCAAAAAAAAAAAAACGGTCACCCATCCAAGTACTGACCCCGCCCGACGTTGCTTAACTTCGGTCAAAAATCACGTTTGTTGTATGGGAGCCCCACTTAAATCTTTATTTTATTCTGTTTTTAGTATTTGTTGTTATAGCGGCAACAGAAATACATCATCTGTGAAAATTTCAACTGTCTAGCTATCACGGTTCGTGAGATACAGCCTGGTGACAGACGGACGGACGGACAGCGGAGTCTTAGTAATAGGGTCCCGTTTTACCCTTTGGGTATGGAACCCTAAAAATCATACTATGTAAACAGCAATTACATATGATTCGTAAAGCGAAACATCTGGGCATAGTATAATCTTTTATTTTAGTTAGAAAAAAAGTTTTGGATCTGCATGGTGACCTTTTAGAGAATATGGCATGTTCCTTACGACAACCCCGACTATGGTATACAATATAACCATCATGGAGCGTTTCTATCGACCTGCTCTAGCCATGGTTCAACGCCATGAATGTCCGTTAGGCTTTGGATTTCGGTAGATTCTTTTAACTGTTTCCCTCATTTCGCTTGCGTCAGAAATTGACGGGAATCCAAAATGTTCCATAAAAAGTCGTTTTCATGTAAAAATAAAAATTCACCACATTTATTCTGTGGATGTTCAATTGAGACATCATGAAAAGGACACTTAGATGGCATATTTTGGCAGCATATTAACCTTTTGTTTCTTTAAATCGTACCAAGGAATCGGTGAAATAGTCTCAAATTAAGCTCGATAGGCTTGTCCAAATTATATTTGCTAGACGGTATTAAAATCATCATAAAGTCCCTAAAATAAAATAAATGTAAAACCTATATATCAGATATGGCTAAAAAAATACCCCCAGATTATACCTTTAGAACATAGTAATACAAAATAATACACACGTCAACAGTTAGACCAGGTTTTATCTGTATCCATAAATACACATGAAGGCACATGAAGTGCAGGTACTTTAGCAGAATGCAAACTAGATCTAACAATATAAAACATGGCTTAAATTCGTTCGCCCTGATCTGGTTAAATAGTTTAGCAACTTGATGTGAATAGGCGTTAGACAAAGAAACTTTCGTTTAGACACGGAGTTATTTAACCCTTTATAAGGCAGAGACGATTTGGAAACCACTTAGTTAATAAACATTTACGGATAAGAACATCCTCTTTATTATTTAACTATAATGGTATTATATAGCGAATATATCAGGCTTTCTTTCCTCGTTCATACTTTTTCGGTCAGTATTTAATTTTTGTGTAATTAATTAATCTATAGTATGTGGTCAATTTATGCACTATGCCTGTCAAGGGAAGCAAGCTATCGTCATTGTTTCCATTATACTATTAAAAATATACACGTCGCTGTATCTAATAATTTGAATTATAGCTCTTGCAATTCACGATGGCGAGTAGCGAGACTCTTATTGGTATGATGACAAGGTCTAATTTTGATAAATCCACTCTCCATCGTGAATTGCAAGAGCTTATAATTTTTTCAGTGATATTCGTATATTAATCCTACCCACTACAAGATACACAATAATGTTCGATTTACCGTATGTAGTCAATTAAACGCCAGTCTGTACAGAGCACCTTATGTTTGTTATGTCAATGTCAATGAATAGGGGTATTGGAAACAGATCATCTGAAAACTCAAGTGCACTAACAGGCTGAGTGCATATATTGACCACATGTTTTTCTTAATGATTTCGTTTTTTTTTTGGCGTAGATGTGTTCCCCAGTGCATTAGAAACATGGTAGTGTATTTAACTTTCACGTAGCATATCTGTATAAATGGGGCCTTATAAAGGGTTAATAATGTTCTTAACTACACAAAATATCAATAGACTCCGGTAATGCATTCGGGTGAAAAGTTATCCTAATGTTTTATGTATGCTGATGCCGCTGCCAATTTACATAATGAGTTTTTTCCCAAAATGACTCATTAACCAGGGATATGGAATAGATATAGATGTGATCGTCAGACATGTCTGGCGGATGTGTCGAACGGACAAATTTGGCAAATATATCTGCCGGTATATGTCCACTGCCAGACAGATCGGACAGACACATCAGAACGCCTATCCCCTATTGATAACTCATCGCGAAGACTTATTAATTATTCTAAAATAATTAATTTCTCATTGAAAAGTCCATTTTTATGTAGGTACAATAAGTCCGGGCGCGCTGCATCCATACTTAAATAATTCTGCCAATGAGACGAATATATGGAGCAGCAGGAGATTGTTCGGTTCTATTTAAAATGCGGCTCCAAAAGAAATTATGAAACTAATAGATTTTAGGTAGCTAATTCTCAAAAGACAAGGCTAGCGTAATAAAACGATGTGCACTAAATCACAGTTTCGTTAATACCTACATACCAGCGACAAAGAGAATAGATAGTGATACGAAGTTACATATGTCTTTGCCAGCGATAAATAGTGCAATATAGTTTGGTGTGATTTTTAGCTAGTGTAGTGTGTTTGTCACTAGTTTCCTATTAGTTTGATTATTGCTTGCTCAAAGATTTGTTTCCGCCAACGTCGGTGTTCACGCGCCCGCCGCCGCACGCCGCCCCGCCATTATGCTGCCTTGAAAGCCCCCATTCGTTTCCCCGTTACCGGCTTGTTTGACAGCCATTGTCATAACACCAGGTAAGTAAAGCTCCCACTCCTCATTGACACCTAATGCGATATAGTGTTCAAGGAATACGGAGCGCGCTCGTATCAGATTGTGTTACATCGTAATGCTTGGATGCATTATTATATACCTATTATTATTCCTGGGATTCGAGATTACTTGTTATTTCATAGATATGCACATAGTTAGATTGGCTCTGAAATATAATCAGCCAATATATGTCTAAAGTTCTATTACCTTTATGGGGATAGCGTTTTTGTTTTGTTACGAATGAATGTTAATGTTTATAGACCCTCCACGTTTGTCCAAAGCCCAATGTAGTATTGCGAATAGTGATTGTCTGACCATTCTCAACACAAATGCCCGTGTCGTAACACCGGGTGTTTTAGGTATCTATCTGTCAGGCATATCTAGGGTTGCCAGATCGAAAGGCGCTATTATCGGGAAAAAATATAAATTTCTCGGGATTTTGGGACTTTAGTCGGGGAAAAAAACATTCAAATTAAAGTATGTAATTGTATTAAAAACAACGATTGTTTACATTATTGGCACTACGTCAGCTGCTCTGCCCATAGACGTTTTTATATAAAAAAGTATACATTCTTTGAGATCTTGAACAAACAAAAAAAAATTGCGGCGAGTGGCTCGACGCGGGTCGCTCGACGACAGTTCGGAACTTGAAATTATTGTTTTATAACGTGAAGCTGTTTTTCGGGACAGTTATCACTTTGTTGGGAATCGGGAACATATGCTAAAAATCGGGAAAATCCCGCCAAATCCCGAACATCTGGCAACCCTAGGCATATCCGATGCATTGCATATCGTATCTTTAGCAAATTTTTGACGTACCTATCTTAAAGTTCGAATCGGGCCGAAAGTGGGTTTGCTATAGTACAAGTTACACCTTTATTACGAATTTTGTGAATGTGTTTAATTTATCTTTTAGTTTCTGAGTAAAATTGCTAACTTATTACAAATGCATCGTAATTATATTTTTTTCTCAAACATGCAATGAAATATTGATGTTATGTTCCTTATAATAGGCTGTGAAATATGACGTTTCAGGTGCGGCTAGGACAAGAGGTTGTTAATGGAATTTCATACAAATCTTGCAGGCCTAGGCCGGCAAAGTCCTCTTTTTTAATTTCCATTTCACAGATATTTGTGACACACCATCGTGGCATTCAGCCATAAAAGTGGTAACACACTGTCGCACCGCGCCGCGGCCTCTGACCGTCGCACCCATGGGTAGTGATCCAAAAGACTCGAGCCCTGTTAGCTCTTTTTTTAGGGCACGCCTCATTTCTTGACGCCTAAAAGGCTAAAAGCCTATTTTACTAATGAAATAAAAAATGAGGCGAGCCCTAAAAAAAAGGCTCACAGGGCTCGAGTCTTTTGGTCACTACCCATGGGTGAGAGCGAGAAAGAGATATCTGTTTCTCTTTCTCGCTCTCACTTATGGGTGCGACGCTCCAGGGTCGCGGTGCGGTGCGATGGTGTGTTACCACTTTAAAAAAAATATAGGCAGTATTTGGTTTATGGTACGATATCTTTTTTTTTTCATCTTTATAGGGCTGTATCTCCTAAACCGTACGTCGTAGCGCAAAAATAATCAAATTTTCGTTCCCCTTTATGAAACCCCTAAATCATATTTAAAAAACACAAAAACAGAAAAAAAAGAAAAAAGAAAGAAAAATATTTATAAGGCTGTATCTCCTAAACCGTGCGTCGTAGCGCAAAAATAATAAAATTTTCGTTCCTCTGTAAGAAACCTCTAATTAATATTTAAAAAAAAACACAAAATAAGAAAAAAAATACAAAATAACTTTATAATGCTGTATCTCCTAAACCGTACGTCGTAGTGCAAAAATAATTAAATTTTCGTTCCCCTTTATAGAACCCCTAAGTCATATTTAAAAAACACAAAAAGAGAAAAAAAAAGAAAGAAAAATATTTATAGGGCTGTATCTCCTAAACCGGGCGTCGCAGCTCGTAGCGCAAAAATAATAAAATTTCGTTCTCCATAGGAATCCCACGCACTGAACAACCTATCACATTAGGACATGAAACAATCATCATCATCCATTTTTATTATTATTTCATTGCATGTTTGAGAAAAGCACTATACATACAACCCCTTTTGTCCCGGCCTCTGTAGTAATGTACTAATCATGTATTTAATCAGAGTAAACTAAAGGTCATAATGTATTATGTTCATATACTTATTTATTCATGTATTTAATCAGAGTAAACTAAAGGTCATAATGTATTATGTTCATATACTTATTTATGATCCCAAATGTATTAGTAGGAGTACTACCGATTTAATCCTGCCTCTTTGTTTAGTTTAGAACTCCTGTTAGCTGGTTTGTTAGTGCACACCGTTGTATGGGGACCTTGCACTTTGAGACTATGCGCTGAAACTTGGCACAGTTGATTGTTAGCTGGTCTTGAGCAGATACAGACCGGGAGCCGTCGAGAGCCACCTCTCATTTAGTGGGGGGTAGGGGGGAATTTCGACGCTGCGGCACTTCACTTGAAGCAACATTTCTCTAAAACTATACCTATTAGGGCATGTAATATATCATTTTCGGATAAATTGAGGATGAGGAATCTATTTTTAGAGCAAAAACAATGCACTTTCTAACAAAAAAAAAGAATAAAGTAGAAAAGACTACAAAATGTAATTTAGATTTTTATATAATCACCAATTTTTTTTAAAATGTAGCAGGAATTCGAAAATAAAAAATACAGTCGTAAAGCTACACTTATTACGTTTAAAAAAATATATAGTTTATTGTACAAATCTGTTGATACATGGGAGATAAAAAATAATATTAAGCGTGGGTCAGAGTGATCTCAATGCAAAGTATTATTAAGGTGGGAATGTTACTTGTAATTTGTTCTACAATCGTTTTTTTTTTTAGTTTTTCGTAAATAACTCGTAAACGGTAGCTCACAGCAAAAAAATGTATTTTACGTAAATAATCTGTTTCAGATTTTTTATAAAATAAGTGCTACTTTTTTTCGGTAGGATCAATATTAAAAAAATATATTGAAGGGTGAAAATAAATTCTAAGATCCCCTTTTTTAGTCATTCGTAAATAACTCGTAAACGATGGCCAATAGCAAAAAATGTTTTATTGCTAGAATAATTTACATAAAATTTCCTACAAAAAAGGTTATTCAAACTTTTTCGCTAGAATCAATATTTTTTAAAAAGGGGACCTTAGAATTTATTTTCTCTCTTTAATATCGTTTTTAATATTGATCCTAGCGAAAAAGTTTGATTAACCTTTTTAGGTACCATCGCCCACACTGTTAACTGTACATCGGTGGACCTAAAAAGCCTTTTGTAATAAGGTCCACCGATGTACAGTTACGACTGTTGTTGTTTGTACCTAGATGAAATAGTTCAGTAAGTTAAAGTCCAAGTCCGACTCCAGGACCAGAACTCGAAGCCTATTCCGTTGCAGCGGGGAGTCAGGCAAGGCGATGTTATTTCTCCTAAACTGTTTACCGCTGCATTGGAGGATGTTTTCAAGACTTTGGACTGGAGAAGGCTTGGCATCAACATAAACGGCGAGTACATCACTCACCTTCGCTTTGCCGACGATATAGTAATCTTGGCTGAGACTACGGAGGATTTGAGTAAGATGCTCGATGACCTCAGTAAAGCTTCCGAGCGAGTTGGTCTGAGGATGAACATGGACAAGACGAAGATCATGTCAAGTCCCCGTGTAGAACCAACTCCTGTTACAATCGGAGACTTTACACTTGAAGTTGTAGACGATTATATATACCAAAGACAATAGATAGTATAGAGGGGTCCTGTCAAAGTAAATTTTGTAGTCACTGTAAATTTACTGCCATCTATCGACACACGACTAAAACTCAAAATGAAAACGTATAAAACTATCGAAAAAATTTATCATCATCATCATCTCAGCCATAAGACGTCCACTGCTGAACATAGGCCTCCCCCTTGGACCTCCATACGTGCCGGTTGGAAGCGACCCGCATCCAGCGTCTTCCGGCGACCTTAACAAGATCGTCTGTCCATCTTGTGGGTGGACGTCCTACGCTGCGCTTGCTAGTCTGTGGTCTCCACTCGAGCACTTTTCGACCTCATCGGCCATCTTCTCTGCGTGCAATGTGGCCTGCCCATTGCCACTTCAGCTTGCTAATCCGGTGGGCTATGTCGGTGACTTTAGTTCGTCTACGGATCTCCTCATTTCTGATTCGATCACGTAGAGAAACTCCGAGCATAGCCCTCTCCATAGCTCGTTGAGCGACTTTGAGTTTTGAGATGAGGCCGATAGTGAAAGACCACGTTTCGGAGCCGTAAGTCATCACTGGTAACACACATTGATTAAAGACTTTCGTCTTGAGGCACTGAGGTATGTCGGACGAAAAGACATTACGTAGTTTCCCGAACGCTGCCCAACCGAGTTGGATTCGGCGGTTGACCTCTTTCTCGAAGTTGGACCTACCTAATTGGACTACTTGTCCTAGGTAGATGTACGAGTCAACAACTTCGAGTACCGAGTTCCCAACAGAGACTGGGATGGGCACAACATTGGCATTTGACATAAGTTTCGTCTTGTCCATGTTCATTTTCAAGCCCACCCGTTGTGAAACTCGGTTGAGGTCATCGAGCATCATGCTGACTTCCTCCATCGACTTTGCCATGACTACGATATCGTCGGCAAACCGAAGGTGAGTGATGTATTCGCCGTTGATGTTGATGCCAAGTCCTTGCCATTCCAGGAGCTTGAAGGCGTCTTCCATTACGGCAGTAAACAGTTTCGGAGAGATAACGTCTCCCTGCCTTACGCCTCTTCGCAATGGAATCGCCCTCGTGCTCTGCTCCTGTACTCGGACCGACATGGTGGCGTTACTATACAAACACTTCAACACTTCGATGTACCGATAATCAATATGGCATCGCTGAAGAGACTCAAGCACCGCCCATGTTTCCACCGAATCGAAGGCTTTCTCATAGTCCACAAACGCTAAGCATAATGGCAAGTTATACTCTTCGGTCTTCTGTATAACTTACCGCAGCGTATGGATGTGGTCTATGGTACTATAGCCTTTTCGGAAACCGGCTTGTTCGGGAGGCTGGAAGTCATCAAGTCTGTGTTCGAGACGGTTCGTGATGACCCTTGAAAACAGCTTATAGACATGGCTCAGAAGCGTGATGGGTCTGTAGTTCTTCAATAGGTTGTTATCACCTTTTTTGAAGAACAGCACCACCTCGCCTCTATTCCATGTTTCAGGCGTTATGCCATCGGACAAGACGGAATTAAAGAGCTTCTGGAGGACTTTAAGTACCGGTGTTCCACCCGCTCTCAGAAGCTCTGAAGTGATTCCGTCTTTGCCCGGCGCCTTGTTGTTCTTACGCTGCTTCAGGGCCATCCTAATCTCGTACAGACTGATGTCCGGGATATCTTCGGTATAATGTCGGGACAGCTTGGCTCTTGGATCTCCTACAAAAAAAAAATATATATATGGATAAATGATTTTATTATTTTTATATCATTTTGACCCATGTTCATTCACTGATACCATATGTGTATGTGTTAAAATTGTTAAATATGAAACGGTGTCGTCAACGCCATCTAGCCGACCATAGGCCAAAGGTGTGTGCGCCATCTATCCGAGAATGACTTTTTAGGGTTCCGTACCCAAAGGGTAAAACGGGACCCTATTACTAAGACTTCACTGTCCGTCCGTCCGTCCGTCCTTCCGTCCGTCCGTCCGTCCGTCCGTCTGTCACCAGGCTGTATCTCACGAACCGTGATAGCTAGACAGTTGAAATTTTCACAGATGATGTATTTCTGTTGCCGCTATAACAACAAATACTAAAAGCAGAATAAAATAAAGATTTAAATGGGGCTCCCATACAACAAACGTGATTTTTGACCAAAGTTAAGCAACGTCGGGAGTGGTCAGTACTTGGATGGGTGACCGTTTTTTGTTTGTGTTTTTTTTTTTGCATTATGGTACGGAACCCTTCGTGCGCGAGTCCGACTCGCACTTGCCCGGCTTTTCTTGATTTCCGAGGCACGTTTTTTTCTTAGACTTTATTCATCTTATACGGAGTTACATATATCTTTGTATATACCTAGGACACACTGTCCAGTTAGGTAGGTCCAACTTCGAGAAAGAGGTTAATCGACGAATCCGACTCGGTTGGGCAGCGTTTGGGAAGCTACGGCACATCTTTTTGTCTAATATTCCGCAGTGTCTCAAGACGAAAGTCTTCGACCAGTGTGTGTTGCCAGTGATGACATGTGGAACTGAAACGTGGCCGCTTATACTGTGTGCCTCATAAGAAGGCTCTAAGTCACCCAAAGGGCAATGGAGAGGGCTATGCTTGGAGTCTCTCTGCGTGATCGCATCAGAAATGAGGCCATCCGCAGCAGAAGCAAAGTAACCGATGTAGCCCTCCGAATCGCTAAACATAAGTGGCAGTGGGCGGGGCACATTGCCCGTAGAACCGATGGCCGTTGGGGCGGAAAGGTTCTCGAGGGGCGACCACGTACCGGAAGGCGTAACGTGGGTAGACCCCCCACAAGGTGGACTGACGACCTGGTAAAGGTTGAGGGAGTCCGCTGGATGCGGGTGGCGCAAGACCGGTCATTGTGGCAATCTTTGGGGGAGGCCTATGTCCAGCAGTGGACGTCCTCTGGCTGATATGATGATGATGATGATGAAGTTAAAGTAAAACTTACGAACAATAAAGCGACTGGATTAATATTGCTGCCTCTTTAATTGAACACCGTGCCTCGTACACTCGTTGGTCATACAACGATTTTGACCTTGTACACGGAATTTATTCTGAGTACTATTTTATTTATGTGTGTGATTTATGAGCAGATTAACACGGCACCCACTTTTATATTTCTTTTTTTTTAACCTGCAATGTTAGTCGTAAAAACGTAACTTTGCGTTCCAATAAAAAGTTTTTTAGGTTAACCAAGTACCTACGTACAGAAGTTAAGGACATGCCTACCCAATATTGTATTCTGTCTTAGGAAAAACAGGTAAAACATATTTTATCGCGAATATTTAAGAATTGTATCAATGTTTATGTTTATTTTACTTTTTCCTAGTCAGAATACGACACGGATTATAGCGTTGAGCAGATCAGCAGTATGTATTTTAGAAACAGCCTTCTGACAATCAACTACCGTTGCGGAGTTAATACTAGTAATACATTTAAATCTTAAAACTAGGCTTAAACCTCTTCTTTGAGTTATTTTAGAAATTAGCACTTAAGTTGCCAATCGTGCCCTAGGTACTTACGTGACTGGCGTGGACGGCCGTGAAGTACAACCAACTTTTAATGTGCCGACAGCAACCTTTACTAGAACAAGACGCGACTGCAAATGAGCACAAGACCTTCTTTTATATTATGTCATCCGCAGTTTTTCCAATTGCATTATTAAATCGATTGACTATTGGATCTGAATATAAACGGCGAGCCGCGAGGTCATTCGTCGGCCTGTCATATGTCAAATATCAGGCAACCGACGACAGTGATATTCAAAATTAGATGAACTGATATTTGCGGGCGCATCTCATGGGATTATTTATGCGTACTCGTAAGTCCGGGGGTAAAAATATTACAAACCCAAGTCTTTAATTCACACCTGCGGGTGTCGTGTATCTATACGGAACTCGTTAACAATATTTCACTTACCTCCCTCGTTGCACAATGTACTATTTCGCGATTTAGTATAATTGGGTATAATATGTATAACGCAAAGTTTGTATTGAGATGACACTATAGTTTTTTATTGACTATTACTTATTCTAATCAGTAAATGTAATGTAAATGTGTATATAAAATATATCGATGTAAATCTGGATATTGCACTAGCTTAATAGGGACATACCTACTTATTTGATTTTTATCTATCATTTTAGCTGTCTGAAAAAAAAAATTGTGTGCAAGCGTATTACTACATACCTATAGTAGGTCTACACAAACCTTTAATATGTACCTGCTGCATAAAATACTATTGTGCTCTCAGTTACTGTCGCAAATTATAATATACTTACATACTGATACAATGTTGTATCTTTCGGTTAATGTTATATAACTTATATATTTACAACAGATATTTCTTGAAAGTATGAAGCACACATGACTATCAGCAGTATCAGCATAAAGCTTTTTACCTTCAGATATATCGTAAAGCTATTTTTGTAAATGGCTACCCGCTGTTTTGAATATAAATAACTTAACATTTTTATAATGTTTGTAAAAGGTTAACAGAAACAACTTCAATCATAATTGCTTTGATATTATTAGTAAACCTATCTCTAATGACAAAATAGCAATAGAAAATATAATTCACTTTATAGTCACTAGGCAGGCGTACTATGGATGCTTTTATCCACGTGATAAAATAACTGTGGTGTGTGTAAATAACACTGCGGGATAGAAAGTGACGGACATCGTTTTATCACGCTGTCACGTAGACAAGAACGACCATCATATCCGTACAATTATGTATTTATTTTATCGAAAATATTATTAGTCTATGATTTCTGCTCCCTGTTATGTTTAACCCGGTACCATGCAGGATGGAATGGACTTTTGTTTCTCATTAAACGGTGTGTTGGTAACTTGGTACCTAGGAGTACTATGTATTATGAATTATTAACATCAGACTTCCTAGTCTATGCATCCGACACTTAAAGTGCTTAAGCCATGTCTACTGTAGCATCGTACATCCACCCAACTATAGTGGACTGTACAGCTATGTCCCACAACGAAATTAAGTGTAATAGTACAAATGCTCTTTTTGGTTTTGTCTGCGTTTTAAAAATAAGTATGTTGCGATAGAATTACCACATTCAAATCATGACCCCTATTCGACAAGCGACGTTTGACGTATCGTGTTGATCTCCCGTTGATGTGGGAAAAATCATAAGCAAACGTCGCTCCAGCGGGCAGTTTGGGGGCATGTCATTCGGTAAGGTTTACAAAAAAAAAATCTTAACTTACGAGTATATGTTACCTACTTAGTATTTGTAACATACCCGTTATCATGTATCAATCTTAAATGTGTAAATACTCTTTGAAGTGATAAGTCCATTTAAGTGGCCACTTGAAAAATCTAATAAATAGCTGACATTAGACATGTGTCGTTCACGAGTGAGTGATTTAAATGAACTATATCTTTTGATTGAACTCGCTCACTCTTCAACTCACTGATGATTTAACTCGCTTAGTCGCTCATCTATATCAGTCTTCCTTGCTCGCTCTTTCCCACTCATGATTCGAATGAGCCGGCTGAGCGAATGAGCGAGTGAGACGATGCGAATAGGTTTCGGAGCGGTTCGGAAGAATTCGGAGGGTGTCGGGAAAACATGACGGGGTCGTATCGCATGATTCGCCATCTTGGTGGGGCACTTGGTGTATCTGATTGATTGACATATCTCTCTCTCTACTCAATCGTGAACAATATAGTCTATAGATCCACTGAGCGAAATGAGCGAAATGAACGAAATGAGTGATATCACCGCAAGCGAAAGATATGAATCAATCTTTTCAACTCAGTGAAGCGATTTGCGCATCTCTAGCTGACATGACGAAGAACCATGACTGCTAAAAATTTGGAAAAAATATTAATAATATACGAGTATTCGCATAATATGATATTATTCAATGTTAGTATGTCTCACAACCGTTTAAATTCGATTCGCATAATATGCTTAAGTAAGTTGTTATATCTGGGGGAACGGTAGTGCACCCGCCAAGACGAGCAAAGCGTAGCGCAAGGGCACTATACCCTCATAACTTGTGTTTGGATTATTCCAGATAAACAAAATTCTCAGGATGTGATGTCAATAGTGGAATTATTAAACACAAAAAAATTCAATTGCATAGCTCTTGTACTTTAGATTTTATTCATATCTGAAAAGACCCGATTTACTTAGCTAGGGTACTTCCTGAAGTCCTAAGAAGCTGAAATTTTGTATGTAAGATAGTATTAGTACACAAACAACAAAAAAAATAAAAACCTTGAAATTTTTTGTCCCTAAAAGGGTGAAATGGGGGGTGGAATTTTGTATGGGAAATCAATAACCGCTGAACCGATTTAGTTGAAATTTAATATGTAGATAGCTTTTGTTACGGGGAAGGATATAGAATAGTTTTCAACCCCAAAATCACTCCGTAAGGATGAAAAGGGGATGGGTCATAAGCAACTTTCAAAAAGAAGTGAAATCCCACCAAAAACATTTTCATGTAAAATGTTGCCAAGACGAAACCAGCACTGACAAAAAGTTATCAGATCTCTTGTAGAGCCAAGCTTCTAAGTCTATAAGCCGTAACTTCACAAACTCTACACCTCCAAAATATGTGGCTTGGCCGTTTCGTTACTCCAAGAACTATTGTATTATAAAAAATAATGAATAGTGAATACATTTTTCACCTTACGTCCATGTGACAGTAGCGAAACGGTCAAGCCACATATTTTGACTAAGGTGTAGACTTTGTGAGGGCTTGTAGACTTAGAAGCTCGGCTATACAAGAGATCTGATAACTTTTTGTCAGTGCGAGCCTTATGGTTTCGTCTTGGCAACATTTTACATGAAAATGTTTTTGGTGGGATCAAATATACTATATATTATTCAACCTTATTTTTATTTAAAATTGTATGGATATTAAAAAATAGATACCTAACTATCGTACAACTTTAGGTGCTAAGGTATTTGGATTTGCACATTACAAATACTAGGTACCAAATACTAAGTACAAATACTTTATTCTGACAACTCGAAAATTGATTTGTGAACCTTACCAATGACATGCCCGCAAAATGCCCGCTGGAGTGCGACGTATGATCATAAGTTCTCGAAGAAGTTCAATGTCAAAATTTGACATTAGCAATCCACAGTTAGGTGATAACCAAACCAAACCGAACCACTCCGAGTTCAGAGTTGAGTTTTGGTTGTACCAAATGATATTATCCACAGTTGATCGAATCAACACTTGATTACAATAAAATCCACTGTTGATTTGACGTGGTCCGAAATCTGACAGTTGTACATGTCGAATTTGGCCCTAGGCCCTATTTGGGAGCTTTTGGACTATGGTTGGGTGTTTATACCAAATTAGTAACTACTATTGGTATTGAGTAAACAAATATGTTTTCCATCAATTCGCATAACATTTTGATTTTCTATTATTTGACCATACCTACTAAACGACCGTTTCAAACCAACTTTATTATTTAGAGTTATTGGAAATTGTTGGGATATATACATATATACAGGGTGATTGGAAATTCGCCGTATTCCTTGAAAGGGGTTATTCTATGGGTCATTTACAATGATTTAAGTCCAGTCAACCAGGGGTCAAAACTCATTGGTTTTCAAGTTATTTAAGTTTTTAGTTTTTTGGGTAAAAAACCTGCCTTTCGACTAAAAAGTGGTAATTGTAAACGACTGATTACGTGAAATAAAAAAAGATTGCCAAAACTTTCCAAAATTTTCCAAAAAAAAGGATTTGAGTCACAATTTTTTTGTAATTTTTTCAAGATTTTGTAACATTTTAAGGCATTACTTAAAAATAAAGTATGACACTTTGCGTACAAAATACAGAAATGAGTTCCTCAGTTCCCCAGCTTTCCAAAAAAGTACGAATGTCGACATTTTCTCTCAAACTTTTTAAAATTACAATAATAATAGCAGAGCAGGCGGAAGACTTGACCCTTAATCGGTTTGTTTGTGTCACTTTATTATCTCCATGGGCTTTATTTGTCCCTTAATCGGTTTGTTTATGTCATTTTAGTATCTTGTTGGGCTTTATTTGTCTTCGTTACCTTTACTTATTTTATTTTCTTGGGGTCGGGGTCACATCCTTGCCTTCGGTGACACAAACTAACTAATTAAGGGTCATTACGGTAATCAGTTTCTACGTAAGCATTTTTTATCTTCGGTACCTTATCTTATCTTATTTTCAAGGGGTAGGGGGGCTTTCCATGCCTGCTCTGCTATTATTATTATTATTATTATTTTAAAAAGTTTAAGGGAAAAGGTCGACATTCGTACTTTTTTGGAAAGCTGAGGAACTGAGGAACTCATTTCTGTATTTTGTACGTAAAGTGTCATACTGTATTTTTAAGTAATGCCTTAAAATGTTAGAGTCTTGGGAAAATTACAAAAAATTGTGACTTCAAATCCTTTTTTTTTTTTTAATTTTGCAAAGTTTTGGCAATTTTTTTTTATTTCACGTAGTCAGTAGTTTATTGGCTATTAGATGAATGCTTTTTTTATTTCCAAATTTGAGTAGTTTTTTCACAATTACCACTTTTTAGTCGAAAGGCGGGTTGTTTAAACAAAAAACTAATAACTCAAATAACTTGAAAACCAATGAGTTTTGACCCCTGGTTGACTGGACTTAAATCATTGCAAATGACCCATAGAATAACCCCTTTCAAGGAATACGGCGAATTTCCAATCACCCTGTATTACACCAGCGTTGCCGTTTAGTTCAGTTAATACAAAAGTGTGAAAAATAAATATGCTGGACCTCTTCCAAGACAGGAAAAGTTTGAATACTACTAGTCCGGGCTCTCTGCACAACCGCGTATTTTAATAACTTCGAAACTAGTCTTCACGCAGCGCCTCCGGGTGGAATGGAACTAGGGACTTTTGAAAATGTAGGTATCATATACGTAATGTGTGTTCTGTTGAAAAGTCGTTGGTATTTGGGTAGGTAAGTACCATTATTGAATTTAACGAGGTTTCCTTAGCACGATACCTCGTGTGTCATTATTACATTACCAGAATTATATCTTTTTCACAACTATTTGCGGACTGCATTAGAGGCTTATTAGTACCATGCCTAGCAAAATAAATAATGTCGATTCTGCTCACCAAGTCTCGATTATGTTTAATCTTATATTACTAATATTTAAAATAAATGAAGAAACTTTGGGTAGCTTTATCTCAAGACCTTTAATTTCTTGTCTGGTAAAAAATAGGGCTTGTTCTATATGGGGTTTCAGGAATAGTGTGGGGCGGATGGAGACAGGCAATCCCAAAGATGTAAATGTGAACTACAGTTGGTACTCCTTGCACAACAGAGTTCTTATTACTTAAAGCAATTTTTTCAGTGTGAAGTACTGCCGCGGCAACGCAAGGACTATCTTTAAAACTAAGTACATATATGAAAGTGCTTTCGAAGTCAAAGCTGTATGTACGAGTAGAACAAAGCAAAATCAAGTTCACCTATTATGTTCATACATATAGAGAACAAGATAGATTTGTTGTATGACGCAGCAGTTTAGGAAGGCCGACGTATAACTAGGTAGCGCGGTTAAAACTTATTGAATTTCCGATATATTGTGAAAGCAAGTTTCATCAAATTTACACTTAGTGCATAGTCATCGGATCCGGCCCCCGATTTACTCGTTAATTTACCAATTTTGCATAGACATGATATTTTCATTATAAGGTAAGCTGCTAATAATTGGCCCTTGTAGAAAAATCATGACTGCTGACCTAAAATACTGTTGAATTGGTTATTGGAGGGAGACTATATATGTGTAGTTTACCCCTACCTATGTTATTAGAAAAATATTTATACGGGTCACTCACGTATTTTAAGCCGAAGAGCGATTTAAGACTTAAAATACGTGCTGCTCCAAATTGTACGGAAAGAATCATAAATAGTTATTTGTACAACAAGAGATCAAAATTTGATATTTCTTCGAGTGCTTATTTTGAATCCCGTGCAAGCGAAAGATTCTATAATAGATTCACGAGCGTAGCAAGTGAATCTAATTTAGAATCTTGAGCGTAGTAAGGGACTCAAAAGCGCACGAGATGTAAATAACTTTGATCTAGTACACAAAATTTTTCACCTGAGCAGTGAGAACATACCTATTAGACAACTTGAAAAATGTAATCCTTCTTCATCACTTAATACCTGCACTCATGTTTTCTTAAGATATACAAACAATTAAATTTAATTACCGTAATCGAACACAAAAACAAAACGTTATAATAAATTTCAGTAAAATAATATGGAAATAACGAACACCAACTGACACTTCAATCGACAACTTTTTTTTGTAAAAAAAAAACTTTGTAAGATACGGTCCGAATTGTGGGTACCTACATATCGACGCTTATCATGAATAGTGGCACAACTCAAAATGAAATGCTATTGCATTTAATATTTTATCTTTTACTGGTAAGATTTAAAATCGAACCGCGTTTCATTTTGTTTTATACCGTTATTCATGATAAGCGTCGATATGTACTATTTGTCAACTATGGTAGAAATTCTTAAAAGTATAATAATTAATTTTGCGTGATAATCTGTGTATTTATTGAGTTGATTGTACAATAAAATACCTAAAATATAGTATTTTAACAGTTTTTATCAAATCTTAAACTTTATTTTTATTAATTAATTATTAAGAATTCATGAGTGTACGTGGCTTGGAACGATGCGGTCTGAAGTTTTCGGGGGTCTATTATAAACCCTCAATATATTTATTTATTTATTTATTTAATCTTTATTGCACAAAAGAAAACCTTATAGTACAAAAGGCGGACTTAATGCCATAAGGCATTCTCTACCAGTCAACCTTAAGGCTAAGCAGAGAGATTGTGAGCGGTGCTACAATTACAACAGCAAAAACAATCAATAAATTACGAATAACATATTAATTACGTATACAAATATACTATGATATATATGTACATATATATAAGATGATTTCACTTTTGTGGATATGAACTGGAAGGAAGAATAACTTCATGCGTTGCTCTGTAAACAAAGATTTATTTTTAATACTACAAGGTTTAATGTTAACCTACACTGTATGTACTATTACTAACAATACCGACCTGTAAACAAAGAAACGACATTTAAAGTTTATTCCTGCTTTAGTCACTCCTTTCTCAATAACAAATAACAATTATAACGGCGATTATTTAAAGCGGCATTGCAATCTACATAACCTCACTTCCCACCTTTGACGTATGACATGACATTGACAGGTCAAAGCAAAGTGTGGCCACATTTAAAAAGGTAAACGATATCGTTTATTTTTTTACATCTCCCCCCCTGGAAGGAGAAAATTTTTTATATAAAATTTTCGCTACTAAACTACTCCTCTTCTTCTTGTATCCTATGACATGGAATTAGTTTTGTAATATGAAAGAAGTTGGATTCTGTTTTTCTGTGTCCTGTGTCTATTTTAAATATAGAGTTTGAGATTTTTTCAATGATCACATATGGTCCAATTCTGAGTTCATCCAATTTCCTCCTGTTCAATTTATTTCCATTCTCAACATACACCATGTCACCTACACTCAATTCAAAGAGTTTTCTATCTTTGTCAAATAACTTCTTATTGTAGTTATGTGATCTTCTTGTGTTTTCTAATGCTGTTTCCCTGTCCTTGATCCAGTCACTAAGCGATTTTACCTCCTTTAGTTCCTTTGGTAATAACGTGACATCTGTACCGTTTAGAAGATAACTAGGAGAGAAACGGGTTACTGAATGGTTGGTTTCATTATAGTTCTTTACACATTCGTGAGCTACTGTTGTCCAAGCTCTTTTGTTGCCTTTCTCATTCATTCTACACCTTATTTTATTCACCAATGTCTGATTCAGTCTCTCGTTCAAACCATTGGAGAAAGGTGAGTCTACTGCTGTAAATATCAAAGGTATATTGTTGCTTCTCAAAAAATCTTTAAATTCCTTCGAATTGATTCCTGGATACTGGTCTGTAAGAATCATACCAATATCCTCTGTATCTGATATAGTTTTAATCAGCTTTATAAAATCATTTGCAATTTGGGTTTTTGAAGTAGAAATGAATGCGTATCTAGAGAAGTGGTCCACTAACAGGTGCAGGTATTTCTTTGAAGATCTTGAACCACCAAAACCTCCAATGGTGTCTATAGACATGATTTCGAATGGTTTGGTAGCTGGGCCCAGCTGTGACATAAATCCATATTTATTGTGTCCTCTCGACTTATTTTTAATGCAAACTTCACAGTCGGTGCACACTGATTTTATGTTTTGTATCAAGTTTTTAGCTGCATAAAATGGGCTAATTGTCTTCTGCATTTGTCCTATTCCAATATGACCTAGGTCAGCATGTATAGATTTCATAAGTTTTGTACTAAATTCCTCTGACAAAATAATTTTCCCTCTTCTTCTACCCATTTTTAAGTATACATTGTGTCTTTCAATTAATTTTCCTCTTTTATTCTGTACTTCTGGATTTTCCTTCTGATCCCTTATAATGTCGTTGAGACTTATCAAATTTACTATCTTCAATTGTTCCTCAGTATTTTCATTAGGTTCTAATACAGGATTTCTGCTTAAGCAGTCGGCTTCTAAATTTTCCTTTCCCGGAGAATATTTTATTTTAAAGTCATACTGTGACAGGTAATAAGTTAAATCACCTAGTTCCTCATCAGTTCTAGATTTCAAATTCATGTTTTCTAGTGGTTTGTGGTCTGAATATACTGTAAATGATTTACCTATCAACCAGTATTGCCAATATCGTACTGCTTCCTTGATGGCTAAACATTCTAAATATATTGCTTTTTTCTTCTTCTGAGCTTGATTCAGTTTCTTTGAAAAATAGGCTACGGGTTTTTCTTTACCATCAGGCTGTATTTGTTTTAAAATCGCACCGACGCCTTCTAATGAAGCATCTGTATAGATTTGTATCGGCAAATTTTCATCGAATATTTCCAAAACTGGTTGAGAACATAAGAGATCCTTTATCTTTTCAAATGCATTTTGGCATTCAGCGGTCCATATGAATTTCTGGTTCTTTCTTAATAAATTATGCAATGGGTCTAGTATTATTGCACTCTTCGGAATATACTCGTGGTAAAAATTTATTTTCCCTAGGAACTGTCTTATATTTTTCTGCGTTCTAGGAATAGGAAAATTCTTTATTGAGGTCAAGTTATCCTTCAATGGCTTAACTGAATTGTTTTGTATTATATGACCCAAATATTTTACTAAGTCAGATGCAAATGTGCATTTCGTGAATTTTAATCTGAAGCCCTCCGTCCTAATTGCTTCCAGCAACTTTGTTAAATGTTCAATGTGTTCGGTGAACGTTCTGGAAAATATAAGGATATCATCAATGTAATTAACTGCAAAGTCCGTAAGCTTATATTTCCTCAATATGTTGCTTAAAATTCTTTGGAAGATTGCTGGCGAGGTCTTCAATCCAAAAGGCAGGCAGGTCCATTGAAAGTGTCCATCCTGGGTTACAAACCCTGTTTTCTTTCTGTCCTCAATCCGTAAAGGAATGGACCAAAACGCTGAGTTGATATCAAGTGTCGAGAAAAATGTACAATTCCTAGTCTTCATCATAAGGTCTTCGATCAGTGGGAAGGGCTGAGCTTGTGGTACTACTATTTTATTCAAGTCCCTAAAGTCGATACATAATCTTGATTTTTTATTCTCCTCTCTTTTAAATGCTAATGTGACCGGTTTAATTTGCTCTTCTATCTCTTTTTTATCTTCCATGGTACATCTATATGGCCTCTTGCTGCAATATTTGTCCACCAACATGTCTATTCTGGCTTCATACCCATTGACAGTCCCAACATCATATTTATGCCTTGCAAACACTGAGTTATATTTATTGATCAATGTATTTATTTCAGACTGTTGCTCCTTGTTCAAATGATCTATCTTTATCTTAAAATCCTCCTCCTTTATATGCTCATTAAAATTGACATAATATTCTTTTGTTGTGTTCTTATCATTCCCAGGAACTTTTGATTGGTTATGATTTATTTCTTCATTTGAAACTTCCACTTTCTCATTATCTTTTATGTTTGTACCCAGTACCTGATGTATTTCCAAATTCTCATCTTGAGTTAATCGGAATATTTTTATAAGGTCCAAGCCAATCAGAAAATCATGCATGAAATATTGTTCATCCACAATGGATATATCAACATTCTCTTCTTTGTTAAATATTTTTATTTTTAGGTTGGTCAAACCATCCGTTTTTTTAACACCACCAACTGTTACTAAATTTTCTTCATTCAATTCGTTTCCTCTCCCTTTTAGGCTTAAGAGCTTAGAATTTATAATGGAAACAACTGAGCCTGGGTCATAGACTGCATTTATCAGATGTTTATCATTAATTAGTATGTTGACCTTTATCAGTGGTGTTAGTATTCGTTTTTTGGAACTGATTCATTTAACTCCGCTTCTATCAATGCATTATTAACATGTTTAATGAAGTTTCTCTTCACTTTGTCATCTTCTTTTGTACGAAACCAACATGCAGTCTCAGCGTGATAGCGGGTGCCTTTGTTTAACCCTTCACAAATTTTGCATGGCTTTAGATCCTCATTCTTGAAATTTGTTCTTGAGGGTCCATACTTCTTCTTAAATATGTAGCTTTTTTTGGTAACCATATGCTCATACTTGCTCACTTCATTGAACAACTCAACTGTGTCCTTCAACGCTTCTCTATCAATCTTGTTTAATATGTACTCCGGCAAACCCATTGCGATAAGGTCCACCAATGTACCAGAATCAATTGACTTCCTCATATCGAGTAAAAGCTTTTCCTTTCTTATAGCATAATCCAACAGTGAGCCATCCTTATATTTATACAGTAATGCATATGTAACTGGGCTCCACCCTTTGTTGAAGACAAATGATTCACAAATTTTTTTCCTCCACTCAGACCATTCTGCATTCATAGTCAGTTTTACAACCATGGAACTGTACCAATCTGCACAACTTTTATCCATAAAGAGCCTAAGAACTTCAATCTTTTTTCCATCCGATATCTGGTAACGCTCACATTCCTTTTCAAAAATGTCCATCCATTGAGCCGCATTCGAATGTTTACTAGTAAACTTCTCGATTACAAACTTATCTGCAATATTCTTCAAGCTGTGTTGTTTACTTTCCTGTGTACTTTCTATTAACTTTTCTAACAATTTTTCTAAAGTATTGGTCCCTTTTGTGCCGGCAGCAGTGGGTGCATTAGAAGCACATTGGTCCTGATTCAATTCTTCCAGGTATCTGTCCGCAAACTGCACATTGCCGTCCTCATCCATATAAATTTGCTCTAGGTCCTCGGTTAGCGAGATCCAAATTCTCCTTATCTGGTACCTTTTTGATAAACTATTCTTTACTTTACTATATGCCGCTGTTTTTATCAATTCTTTGTGATGACCAACTGACTGGAGTCCGTCCGGTAATGCATAACTCTTGTTGTCCTCGGTGGTTATTGAGGTTATACAACAGACATTTGTTTTTTCGTCACTTCCAGGTAGTATTGTGAATTCAAAACGAAGCTTCGTCATCTTTCTTTGAAACTCGTAACTAGAAATGTCGTTTTATAAGATGATTTCACTTTTGTGGATATGAACTGGAAGGAAGAATAACTTCATGCGTTGCTCTGTAAACAAAGATTTATTTTTAATACTACAAGGTTTAATGTTAACCTACACTGTATGTACTATTACTAACAATACCGACCTGTAAACAAAGAAACGACATTTAAAGTTTATTCCTGCTTTAGTCACTCCTTTCTCAATAACAAATAACAATTATAACGGCGATTATTTAAAGCGGCATTGCAATCTACATAACCTCACTTCCCACCTTTGACGTATGACATGACATTGACAGGTCAAAGCAAAGTGTGGCCACATTTAAAAAGGTAAACGATATCGTTTATTTTTTTACATATATATATTATATACCTATATATATATATAAATAACGACGAAACATATTATGAAACTAATAATACACTAAGATTTTTTCATTCTGCTAGCAAAGAAAGCACGTACGGATTTTTTGAAAGCGAACTTATTAGGCGCATTTTTTATGTTGAAAGGAAGTCCGTTCCATAGACGCGCCACCTGCACAGTGAACGAATTCGACATGAACCCGGTTCGGTGAGGAGGGATGGACAAAGACATATTGCCAGAAGAGCGAAGTTGGCGGACGCGAGAAACGCCGTAGTATTGAAAGAAGGATTTGAGGTATTCCGGAGAGAGTGGATCATTAAGCACAGAAAAAAGAGTGGAAAGCAAGCGAATATTGCGACGTTGTCGAATGGGAAGCCAGCCAAGCTGAGAGCGAAAAGAAGAAACGTGATCATATTTGCGGAGGCAAAAAATAAAGCGAATGCAGTTATTAAGCAGGCGGTCCAATTTATCAAGAAGCTCTTCGTTTATGTCCGGATAACAGACATCACCATAGTCAATAATGGGTAGTATAAGGGCGTTAACTAATGCAACTTTAGTTTTGACCGGTAAGAAGTGTTTCAGTTTGTTCAGATAATGAAGTGAGCCCATGACCTTACGACTGATTTCAGTAACCTGTGCTCTCCAACTCAAGGTGTTGTCGAAAAGAACGCCCAAGTCTTTAACGCTCCGACTAAATGTTATTGGGGAGCCGTTAAAGCTTACAGGTGCAAGTGCGTCCAAGTCTCGTTTTTCAAGCTGTTTGGAACTACCTATAACAATAGCCTGGCACTTTGACGGATTTACAAAGAGGCCAAACCTCTCAGACCACTTCTGGATATGAAAAAGGTCCAGGTTAAGTTTATCAATGCAAGTTGGGAGGTCAGTCACGGAGCACTGGTCGTAGAGTTGCAAGTCGTCAGCATACAGATGGTAGGAACAGCGAAGGTCAGGTGTAATAAAATTAATAAAGGTGGAAAAAAGAAGTGGGGATAAGATACCTCCTTGAGGCACGCCAGTCGCCAGATCATACCAGTCAGACAAAGACCGGTCAACTCGGACTGCCTGCTGGCGCCCCCGCAAGTAGGCACCCAACCAGTGAAGGGCCATTTCAGAGACTCTCATGTGTTTGAGCAAGGCAAGGAGAATGTCATGGTCAACGGTATTAAATGCGTTAGAAAAGTCAATAAGAATAAGGACCGTGACCAATTGATTCTCCATGCCCCGCCTGATGTCTTCAGTTACCTTGAGAAGCGCAGTACTGGTGCTATGACTTGGTCGGAAACCGGACTGCAAAGGGCTTAAAAGGTTGTGCGAGTAGACGAAGGCCGAAAGTTGCTTATGTACAACCGCTTCAGCGATTTTCGAAAGGAAAGGGAGAATTGAAATGGGCCTAAAGTTACTGAGAATGGTGGGATTACTAATTTTAGGCAGCGGAATCACAAAAGCTTTACGCCAAAGAGAAGGGAATTCACCAGAGGCCAGTGAAGAGTTGATGATGTCAGCTATCACAGGAAGCACACAGTCGAGGACTGACACAATCATGTAACGACTGACATCATCACAACCCACGGCTTTTGACTTGATAGCCTTAATAATGACTTTTATATCAAATTCAGAGACAGGACAGAATGAGAAATAATCTGTGACAGGAGAAGGCAAAGAAGAGATGTCAGATAGGGTAGTGGCCTTAATAGCGGTGTCAATAGAAGGAGCGGAGGAAAAATGCCTGTTAAGGTCATTGAGAGAAAATAAACTGCCATTAAAACTATTGGGGGGTTTTCCCAGGCCAAGAGATCTGAGGAATTTCCAAACATCGGCCATAGATGAAGAGGAAACATTACGGTGAATAAATTGACGCTTCGCTGTACGTACCATCTGGTTGCAACGATTACGAGCTGCCTTAAAGAGTTTCCAATTGTCATCCGTGCGGTCACGTTTAAAGAGCCCGAAAGCTCTGTTCCTCCTCCTCATTGCCGTTGCCAATATACCGTTGAATGTCGTTTTAACTTTTTTTTGTCTGTATCTTTTTGCTAACAGTGTGAAAGGGACAGAGATAATAGAACCCAAGTATTTCGAATTGTATTAGACCCCGCATGTTGAAATGACATTTGACTATAAAGGTTATTTTGTCTCACTATTTTTAAGAAGCAAAGTACCCTTGTTCGAGCTGCTGAGGTGAAAAAACTTTTTCTATATATACGCCGTACAAAAAAATCGGTTGCCTATAAGTATAGATATAGTTGCCCTACATTTTTTCTCATTACAACAATAGTACATTGTAGGAGAGGACGAAAAACCGCTAAAAGATGGACGAGTGCGCTTGAGGGCCGACACGTTAGTGGAGGCCCTCAAATAATACGAGTCCATCTTTAGCGTTTCCGGCCGAGGCATTACATAGTGCTTTTCACGACTACTGCGAGGAAATAAGAAAACATTTGCATAACTATAAGTACTAGCCCGCTATTTCTCTGGTAGCAAATCACCAGCCACTGCCTGTGTTGTCTCTTGAATTTCGGTAGGCGTCAGCGTATGAATATCATTTTCTTCACTAGAAGAACTCATTTTTATAGCGAGCGTAGATACGTGTTTCTTGTATTTTTTAGCCATCACAATTTACACTATCCAGTAAGTATTTTCAGATCCCGCCTTTTTTACTTTTTTTATCACTTTTAAGAGGCGTTTTTCTGTTATTTGCTTCAAACCGAACCTAAACTTAGAAGCGTTGGACGAATGGATAATTGATAAAAAAAATGAACTGAATGGTTTTGACATTTCTTTTTTTTTAAACAAGAAATTGGTCCTATAAATAACCTAATTTTATTTTTGAAGGAAAAAGTTGCGCCAAAAAAGACCTTTTATTGATTTTTATGTTTTAAATGATACTCATTGCTGTAGCGAACCGTCACCAATGACAGATGATGATAACAATGAAACATTGTAGTGTAGGTGGTTCAGGTGCTACAGCTATTGCCTACTTTCCAGCTTGGTTTTAGACCATCTATTGCCACATTTCCGAACAGTGGCGTGAAAAAGGTATATCTTTAGTGTTTAATAAACATTTGGGCTGTCATCTTTACAAAAGGTTATGAAAATTCCTGATTTCTCTTTTTTGCAAACCCGCCGCCAAAAAGCCATACAATCAAGTTATACGCTCTCATTTAAAAACGACATTCTGAAGCAACGTGAAATTTGACATGAACAGTAACATATATCTGTCTGGTACTAGTTTTCGTTGCAAGACTTTGTACTTATGTAATACAAAGAAATTAGAGCCAGTAGAAGTGTTACATATAACATTTCTACTCGCTATATTTTCTTTTAGATTGTATGGTGGCGGCTAGGGTCGCATGATTCTTTAGTAACTTAAGTTGAACAAACAATATTCTTTTAGTTATTTACGATACAAGTGCGAAAAATAGGAAATGACCTATTCGCACGTGCATCGTACAACGTTTTAGTAGTACATATCGCTCTCTAAATTTTCGTCGTAGTTACGTCAAGTGCTTATTAGGGTTCCGTACCCAAAGGGTAAAACGGGACCCTATTACTAAGACTCCGCTGTCCGTCCGTCTATCCGTCCGTCCGTCCGTCCGTCCGTCCGTCCGTCCGTCCGTCCGTCTGTCTGTCACCAGGCTGTATCTCACCAACCGTGATAGCTAGACAGTTGAAATTTTCACAGATGATGTATGTCTGTTGCCGCTATAACAAGAAATACTAAAAACAGAATAAAATAAAGATTTAAGTGGGGCTCCCATACGACAAACGTGATTTTTGACCGAAGTTAAGCAACGTCGGGCGGGGTCAGTACTTGGATGGGTGACCGTTTTTATAGATAATGGTACGAAGCCCTTCGTGTGCGAGTCCGACTCGCACTTGGCCGGTTTTTAGCACCGGTGTCGTAATGTAGGACCAAAAGTGTGTAAAAATACTTTTCATGCATGTAGCCTATTCCATCTACTTTCTGGAAACATATAGTTCGATGAGTTATTAAAATTTTAAATAGTGTCGCTTTGAGAACGTACTCGTAATGTCTGCCCGACAGAGCGTGGCTCGGTGCAGCACATTCCTGATTCAGACTTTTGCATTACTGCTCATTAGCAACTCTGCACTATCACAACACAATACAGCTCTTTCACAATGGCCATTCTTTGAAAAGGCTTGCTCTATCCAATTTATAGTTTGTCAGACACCAATGTGAGGCTGTTCTCTAACAATTTATAACATATAGCTACCTTCTGCCCGAGACTTGGTCGTGATAATGAACTATCCTATGGCTCCATACCAAATATCTAAATCGATTTAAAAAGTAGGAAGAAGGAGGGCGTTAGAGGTTTACTTTTGCGTTGAAAAGTACATACTCGTAATATTAGTAGGGAAGTATTTATTACATGCCCCAGGACATAATTGCAATCTCCCACTTATTTCAAGTAAAAAAGTACCTAGATTCAAATTTCGAATAAGTAGATTTGATCTCTAATCTAATATCAGTCGAGAAGGCGTTCTATTGGAAATGAAATGTCAATTGCAAAAATTATATCGAAAGATATGGCAGCTGAGCCGACACTAGAGTTAGACCAAGAAGAGTCTGCACACTATTTTGATAGTATACGTCGTGTTATTAATACGTCATAATTTCATAGAAGTTTGACGTATGAAATAACACTTGCACTGCATGTACTATCAAAATCGTTGCAGACTTTTTGGTCTATAGTCTGTATCTTAAGGTATTTAAATAAAAGTAAACAAAATCTACCCTCAAATGGCTCCTTAAGTAGGCGTGTCTCACTCCGCGATTTCGTCGCTTTGCTACAGGTAGCTAAAAATACATCCGTTCGGCCCCAATTTTGTTGTTTGCCATAAGCCGCGCGTGGCGCTGTCGCCACCTAGCGGCCATATCTGTGCTGATCGTAACAGACGCGTTTTGTTAGAGAGTGAGTGTTCTGTACTTAGTACTATTATTTATTCTGTGCCTTAAGCCAGTTGAGGGTAGCTGGAAACATTAGTTACATGATCAAAAAATGTAGGTTAAAGTCAGGCCGTTCAGTGACAGATCCGGGCGGTTTTGTACTTGGTTGGTTAACCAATAAATGTTGTTTCTACCCGAATATGTACAAATTATTTGTTTATATTTATTTTAGTACCTAAAGATACAGAGTATAAAACTAGGGTTGCGTGACATGCGTGAATAAGATTTCATTTACCGCCTTTTGACGTTCAGTTTTTCGTGTCGCAAAAATAAGTTAAGCATCACTTTCGCGTAAAATGGGATCAATCAGTGTATAATGAACGAGGTATATAATTTCGTACTGCCTGATATCCGCAACAGAGCAACAATGCCGCAATGTCGGTGGTAACATGCGGTTCCAAAACATATCATAATGGTGCTCCCACATTGCCTGTTATAAAACGTTTTACAACATTGTGTGACAGGGACAACATGATTGTATTCGTAGTGTTTTTATGTTGCCCCTGTCACACAATGTTAGTTATATAACGGCCAATGTAGGAGCACCATAAAGAGCTTATATGTTATATAGGATAGGTATGTGTCGATAAAGCAGTGTATGGAACGCCACAGTCACATAAACAGCTATTTTTAGGATAGTTTATTTTGCATTTTAATAGTTCCTGTTATTATTGCACTTAAGCAAAATAAGAATGTTGATATAACCAGGTGCCGAAATTTATTAGGAATTTTGCCAATGCCATCAAGCGATTGAGAGAGTTAAACCAAGAAAAGTCTGCAGAGATTTTGACAGCACACGTAGTGCAGGTGTTACTTATTTTAAACGTCAAACTTCTATAAAATTATGACGTTTAACCCTTAAATGGATGGTGTACGATGCAGCGTATATTACAAATATTACAAAAATGTCTAATTTTATACATAATTAGATAAAATCTATTTATTCCTATATATTATTTCAATAGTAAAACCAATCGGTTTTCCGATTTTTTACTTAAATTAACGCAATATTTTAATTTATAAAAATTACATTCGTTTTAAGACGAAATGTCGGAAAATTTTAAAATATCCAGTGTTTGATGATTTTTAGTATGTGATTTTGGTCGTTTTTTTTTGGGGTTTGTAATTATTTTATATTTAAAAAGTTTATCATAGGTGTATCTAAAATAGTGTATATTTCTGATGGTAGTAAGATTTTTCATATATCTCTTCCTGATAATTATTAATTATATATTTACATAAATATGATTTAGCCTATGCAACTTCTAACACTGATTTCGCAGTGAAAATCGATTCAGAAAAATTCGACTTTTCAAGACCAATTAACGCCTAAATATCATAATTGTTTATTTGTGTGCCAATCAATTAGAACTCAGAAATTCGTACGTGAACTTCAATTATTTCAGTTGGTTTTATTGACACGCGTTATGTAAATCCAATCAGTTTTCCTATCCATTCAAATTAATATTATAGATATTTTTGCAGCAGACAAACCAAACGAAGTACTTAAGTAAATAAAAATATGAATGTATTAAGGGAAACATATCTTTTCCCATGTCACCATTTGTCAGGGCTGCCAGATCGTAGAATTGGATACGAAATTCGTATAATCGAAATTTTTTCGTATCTATTACGTATACTCGTAGTTGGTCAACCGGTATAATTGGATACGAAAAAAAAACCGATGTCAAACTACTGACAATAGTGACAATGCTTCAAAAAATTTGTCGAGTTATTCGGCGTGTATAATTAGTATAATTACATACCAGATACCGGAATAAGTTGTGGATATTTACAAGAATGGTTATGAATTTGAAATCTTCAGAAAAAGAAAGGACAAAATGTCGTAAGTTGCGGGTATTACTCTCGCTAGACACGTTTTATCTTTATCGACGGAGCGACCGTGACATTTCCACGCCCTGCGTCCCATCAAATACATCACCCACTACTTCATTAGACGGTGAACACTTTTAAAATAAAGTTGCATTCTATCTTGCTGTCTTACTTTGCCCGTTTACATATCATATAAAAATTATAAACTTAATATTATGGTCGCGGTTATGGACGTGATAATAACTAAAAGGCCGTCCGTCTTATCGAGTGCTGTCGAAAAATCGCCCATGAAGTCGGCGACCTTAAATTTTCGTTCTACCTCTATCATATACAATGTGGAAGAATTTAACACATTCACTGCTAGATAAAAAAATATGGGCGGGCGGGTTGGCGAGGCAACATAACGAACTACAGAGTAAGTAAGGCGTCAACTAGAAGGATGCCGCCTGATCCAAGTTTATTTTTTTTGACGAAAGATGTTCGACTTTATTGCATATGCACGAAGCACGCTAGGTAGGCTCTATGACCTAGCCTGTTGTTATCTATGGCTAACTATCGCAACAACCCGCCTGGTGGGTTGTCTGGTGGCATCTGAGCAAAAGTTACGAACACTCATTAGGCGGGTTCGTGGCAGTGAATGGGTTAAAGGGCCCGCTGGACTGGAACACATTAAAATAGGGGAACAAATATCTCAACACTAGTCGTATCAAAATAATGCGAATGTATCACCTTAGAGATATGGAACTACGGTTATTAATTATATTGCTATTTAGTTTTTTTTTTTACGAGTAGGTATGGGACAGAAAACCTTGTGTCTACCGTTAACACATGGTTATTATCTAATCACGTGCGCGTATCTCGATTACAACCCTGTAAATGAGGTGTGCCGTGTGAGACCTGAATCTGTCAGATAAATCAAGGAACTCATTATTATTCGAACATGTACAAAGTGCTTTTTTATCGAACGATATTGGGCAGAAAAGCCAAACAAGCATTAGTTTGATGCAATACTTTACCTTAGCGCACTATGTGTATGTTTCTTCGCGTGCTGCCAACAGCGATCGCATATACAACGTGATCTTAGCCATTGGACAAACCCTGAAATCCCACGTAGGGTTACTTCTCAGAAATGCTCTAACGGTAATATTTTTTTAATTAGAACAAAAGACAAAAAAATGAATTATCAAACAAAAGTTATTTCCAATAATCGACAACAAAGAGAAACATACTGTATTAATCATTGGCAGTGCTTTTGACAATTTGTTTGAAAATGTGTGGCAATGATGACATTTGTCACAAGTCAGAATCTTAGTAATGTCATAAATAAAAAAGATAATCAAAACGGTCGAACAAGGTTTCATACTATTTATTACCTCAGGAGCTACTAACACGTACAGGTTGCTCCAAAGTAAAAAAATCGTAATTTGTTATGATACTTTGTATACTGGTTCTAAATACCCTAATGCATAATATGTACATTTCGGCTTTGTCCAATGGCTAGGGACACCCTGTATAAGGTGCTAACAAATTAGTCACGGATATTTTTACAGCTGATAGTACTCGGTTCTCGGAGTAAGTACATTTAAGTATGAAACATCATTGGTTTTGTTACGTTTTTTTGGAGAAAACTAGGAAACAAATTTGCTATGTTAAAACACCCTGTTAATAAAATAATTAAATGAGACCTCTTTAGACATTCTAGAACCTTTTTAAACTTGACGTGACGTGACATCACAGACAGTGTTAAACATCTTGACAAGTACATAATTGATTATTATTGGTGATTATTTTAAAAATTAATTATAATTTCTTTTTTTGTTAGGTAAATGAAAACAAAAAAATGATATACAAAGGTTCCTTAATTACAGTTAAAAGTTAATTGTTTTAATGTAATGTATTATCTCTTAAAATATCCGTGACTAATTTGTTAGCACCTTATGGAATTAATACGACCTACAAACTGTCAAATGCGACACACATTTACTGTGTGCCGTCAGTCTCTTAACAGCCTTAACCCTGAATTTATAACCCACATCCCATAAACACTCTCATGTCTCTCATTAAAATACGAGTCGGAATGGTGGCGAACATTAAATATGTTTATAGAACTTGTAACTGAAACTGACCAGCTATTGTTCGAATGTCGGAACGAAAACATTTATGACCAGTAACTATAATTTTGTTTTATATTTATCAATAAGAACATTCGTATATAGAGTATGTTCGGAAAGAGAAGAGTCGTGGAATGTGTTGGGCCCCATACATTCCACACTCTTCTCTTTCCGCACAGACTCTATGGGTATGGTAAACTAAAAATATCACCTCCTATCCCTTGGCACCCGAAAGTTTAGGCTACCTGTCTGTACCTGTGTACCTAGACCCTAATTTTCGGGGTTGACTTACTTTGTGGCTATTTGTATCACCAACATTTTTCACTTTCGGGTACAGAAAAGAAATAAATAAAACACATAAATGTACGATCCGTATTTTCCTACGAAGACGCGTGCTCTGGTTCGTAATCTCATACTAATAAAGGTTAGATTTGACAAATTTGAGCGTCGTCGTGAATGACACGATCTATATCGGCGCGGGGCCGCTTGTACTCAGCCAATGCCACACTAAGTTGGACGTAATTTAGGGAAGCGGACCAACCCACAAAAATCTGTAAATAACGAACTTACAAAAAGAAAAGAAAAGTATTTGGAATACAATTTTTGAGGATTGATCATTCTCGCTAAATAAATATATATGTCCTGTTTAACTCCTGGTCTATTTTCGCAAGATTAATTTTATTTACTAAGTAAATATTAATTTTTTATTATTTATTGTTATAGAAAGCAAGATGGGCTGTTTCGTCAGCAAAGATAAACTCACCAAGGAAGACATGGACTTCCTCAAAACGCACACATCTTACGATGAGACTACCATCAAGGAGTGGTACAAAGGTTTTAAGGTAATCCATAGGTACATGCCTATAAAAATGCTACCGTATGTGACTGACGCCTGAATTTAACTAAAATTTTAACGTCAACATCTGCATGGCGTCTTTAAAGATAGCGGGGACTTGGGACAGAGCGTCAGGTTATTTTATAGATAACCGTACAGTTTGGACATATTTTACCACGTGATACACACAATAAAGGCCAAATAACACCGCTACCGTTTTGCAACAACAGCGGATTTGGCGTTGCGGACTCTCCGCCTTTGTTAAGAGTATGTACACAACGGAATTGAAGTATTTACTACGCTGTACCCGTGCTGCACATTACGCATGCGGCGTGGTCTGGCCCTAAAAAGAATGCGTACTCCGTATGTTTAATCACTCATGGAGTGCCCACCTCTCTTTTTCCTATCTAAGGGACAACCCTTAAAGAAATTGGATTCCTCCTATCCAATTTCTTTGTGGTGGTACCATGTTGAGGTCACGTGTGTTAAGTTTTGTATTTTACGCTTGCAGCAAGACTGTCCGAACGGGAGGCTGACGCCGGCAAAATTCGTCGATATGTACAAGATGTTCTTTCCATCTGGAAATGCAGTCGAATTCTGTGATCATGTGTTCCGCACATTCGACATGGACAAGAACGGCTATATAGATTTTAAGGTAAACTTTGGTAACAGTTAATTATTGTTGCGAAGTTAGCGATCGATTTTATTTCACACATGTTTCTGTGAAGCTTTATGCGAATGATTACGTGTAATGCGATTATGCTTAAGCGAGTTGAATAATTTTAAGTACATTTAATCATTTGTGATACTGATATATTGTTGCTGGTGGAGTATAGTTTGGATTTGACGTGTATTGGGACGTTGTGTTTGTTGTAGGAATTTCTGCAGGCGATTCACGTTACATCGAGTGGCACGCCTGAAGAAAAGCTTAAATGGGCCTTCCGCATGTATGATGTGGATGGCAACGGAGTCATTGACATCCAGGAGATGACCAAAATTGTTCAGGTATTTAAATATTAACTTTTTACATTATTTCATAGTTCGGTCGTTTAATTATTAAGTAGTTGTTTGAACAACGAGCAACATTGCTTTTAGTTGCAGCAATCAAAAGCAAATGGTTTTTTTCCTACGATTGAAAATCAAAGAAATATACGCTCGTGGACGGAATAGTCCCTATGCCGGAATTAGCCACATTGACCTTATTGTCTTGTGTAAATATTCTCAATAAATCATCAGTTCTTAATTATGGCTCTGTTCTCAACAAATGTATAAATAAAAGTGGATTCCTATACTCCCAAGTTTCATATTAAGATGAAATGGAGACTATTGCCGAAGAATCTTATTTGTTCAAGTGTGTTTTCTCAGAAAGCTTATTTCTTCGCAAAGGTGCCAAGTACTTTTTCGTGTGGAATATAACTAATTCAATGTTTTATTTAAAAGGCTAGTTTCTTAAGAAAAAAAATGTTCCCAAACGTCAAATGAAAAAGGAAACTTTAACTAACATACAGTATACCAAAATTCAATACTGTTATAGAGCTTTCGACCTTTGTCCTATCCTTTGTCAATATTACCTACAACATTATTTATTATGAAAATCATCGTCTTGTATGAGGTATTTTTGAAATTAGTATTTATTAACTTTAAAAAGATCGTCGCACCCCTAAAAGTTCCCGTTTAGGTGTGACCCAACCTTTAATCAACTATTTCGGTGGGTCTACAGAAATGTATAAGCTTTGTTATGTCTTACGAAGCTAAACGGTTAAATTTCCCCCCCTAATATGACCGCTTCTTGGTTAGAAATACGATTTACCTTCTAACATGTGTCAATTCTAAATCTTAATAGCACTTAACACTCAAGAATTTCGCTATCCAGCTAACCTTTACTTAATACGATCGGCTAGTCAAGTTAGTCCAGATTAATTTTTTTTAGTCCCAGTGACACTGGCTCTAGCTTGAAGTGCGGTTTACTGCATGCGATGTATCTATGCATGCTCTAAGGCTTGTGCCTATCTACTCGAGAGCGAGGTCACCTGTTCTTAATATTGTTACTCATGTAGTCGTATGTGTACATTCAACGTAAATACCTATAGAATAATTAAATAGGTGACTTTAACGTGTTGACGCTTTTAAGATTTGGTTTGGCACCGTCTTCAAACATTTCAGTTGCTAGCTCATATAAAAGGCATAATATTTTATTTTATCCCTTTGGAAGTCGGTTTTTATTTTTATATTAAGTCTGGAGATTTTAGACACGACGTGTTGCAAGTTTTCCTGAATTTAAAACACTCAGATCTTTCGAGTTCGGTTTGCAGAGCTTTATTGTTATGTAGAACGCCTGGTTGAACCCATTCACTGGTACAACAATAGACACCTGTTAACCTACCTCAGTAAGCGTAGGCTATTGTATATAAAAAATCGGCCAAGAGCATGTCGGGCCGTGCTCACTGTAGGGTTCTGTAGGTACCATTCTGTCAGAATAGGCTAAACGGGGGCTATTATTAGTAAGTACGAGTATCATGTACATTGTACATACATAGGTAGGTACATTACCTGCATAAGGGGGTAATTACGTTCGCAGCACTTTGTTCGTCTTTTTACTAAGAAGAGAAGACTTTTTGCAATGACTCAAAAGCGGCTGGACCGATCATGTTCGCTATAGTTTTCATTTAAAGTATTAATCAAGTTTTGTTTTATGATTATTTTCATATTTTTAGGACCCATGGTTTAAAAGTTAGAGGGAGAGCCGACACGTTTATTATCTTTCGAAAATATTCACTACAGTGAATATACATTGATACATCAAAAAATGGTTAACCATTGGGTTATAGCAAAAAAAAACCTTCAAAAAAACCGTGCGTATTTTAGAAAACCGGTTTTTCGGTTTTTGTAAAACTGCAAAACCGGGTTTCCGGTTTTTTCGACGATTTCGATTTTACGTATAATTTGTAAAATAAGCAAGTATTTTTAGGATCAATGCTTTAATATTAGTCTTTCACGACATTTCTATTTAAGTACTTTATCTTAATAAGACCATCAAATTCCATCGATAATGTTTTTAACCAAGTCAGCAATTCTAAAACGGAATGCCTAAGCAAAATATTATATGACTACGGTGTTGACATAGTCCGCCTGCTGGAAACACACCGCTGATGATGCCCAACTCGCTAAACGAGGTAAAATACCGGGATTTGATTTGGTAGCGGCATTATACCATGAACAATATAGAACTTCGACATACGGCCGGTCTTCTCTTACTGCCCTGGTCAACGTGATTTCAAATAACATCGATGGCAACAACATCGCCACAACGATTATTCAAATCGGCGAAACGCGGATATGCAACATATACACCGCACCGACTGGACCCAACCATTTGCTGCGTCCTGCAACACCGACTACGCTGCTGTATGTGTCCCGATTACACTACCTTAAGAAGGTCGAGGAGATCGTAAAGTATGTACGAGTCAAGTCCGGATTCATCCTGAGGGTCGTGAAGTTGGAATCTCGACACAGTGTGAATTTTAATTCTTTTGTGCTGAGCGATCCCACTGAACATCTAGCGACCTTCCACCAAGGAGGAGTTTTGGCCGAAGGGTGTCAAGTTCCGGCGGTTCCGCGGCCGGCTCCCTGACACTGCGGGGTTGCGAACTGCATCGCAGCCATAATCGTGTGTTTTTAGTTTTAAGATATATTTTGTAATAATATGTATGCTAGTTTTAAGGTACATTTATCTATGGGCCAATAGTTGCCAGAAAATAAATATTTTCATTTCATTTCATATATGTATATTATAGGCCTCCACGTAGCTGCTGGCCTTGCCCCTTCCTTAATAGGAACAACACTGTATTAGTCGTTTCTAACAAAGGCAAAGGAACGCTCAAATCAGCTCAATGGAGAAGTGACAACAACCCGGACCTAGTCTTCACAACAAGAGCAATAGACGGTACCCCAGTGGCCGCCGAGCTGTACGTGCTAGCGGATTTTTCACTCTCTCAACAACGCCTAGTATTAGTAATCATAGGTCTGAAAATACCGATGGTATACCGATACTGATAAAGTAAATACCGATGTCGATGGTTGAGTCGTATCCTACCTAACATCGCCTCGCGGAAGTTTGCTTATGCTGATGACCTGGCCCCTGTGACACAAGAAGACAGCTAGGAAATGGAACAAAGTACCCTGGAAAAGGACCTCGATCTATTAGATGACTATTTCTCTCGGTGGCGTTTGTGCCCCAGCACTTCCAAGATAGAGTTGTCCTGTTTTCACCAGTGCAACAAACTGGACTGAACTGAGAGTAAAATTCAGGGGCGATCTTATCCGACACAACTTCCTTCCTAAATATCTCCGAGCGAAGCATCCTGGATTGAAGCTTTAACTTCAAGGAGCAGCTTATCTGCAAAACTGGGCAAATAGATATAACGCTGGAGACTAAAAAGCTATTCATTTATACACTTAGTGCGTATAATGTATTGGTTTTTTTTAAATTTACCCTTCAAAATAAATAAACTATGTAGGTATATAAAACTGTAAATTCGAAAAACTCGTAAAAGCCGGTTTTATCAAAGTGAAAACCCGGTTTTTATACTACATTAGCACTAACGACCACGGAGCAAAGCCGCGATCGGACAGACAGACAAACATGGCGAAACTATAAGTTGACTACGGGACCCTAATAAAATGAAAGGAGTAGACATGTGTCGTTTACGTGTTGAAGATAAAGTGGTTATTTCAAGGAGGCCTGGACACCTGCCATAATTTACGTTTTTGCGAATCAACATAGCTTAATTAATAATATATTGTCATATTCATCATATAATATTATTACATATTTAATTTTACAGCGCATTGGCGCCCCTAGCTATAATGCTGTAGAATTATACCTGAATAAATATCAAATAATTATAATTTGATTAGGTCAAGTTATGTTCTAATGTACCTTTTTTGTTAAGAATTTAATAGGGATTATTTCTTACCTTGACACTTTATTCCTAACTCTAATACTTATCTCAAAAAAAAAAACCGTCAACAGGGACATATTTCATGCTAAAAGGGGGGGTTGCGGCAGGGGGAGGGCATGGGACACTAGTGTGCGTAAAGCACTATACCCAAAGGTATCATACTACATTCATATAATGCTGGCTATAATTAGTTTTTCAAAAAACACAATTTGACCGAATCAATTTGCTTGCACGAGTTATCGTGGCAAGCGATGAGTTGCCGTTCACTAAGTGTTCAGGGCATATTGCGGTTTCTCCGTGGTCAATACTCGTGTGGCGTTAAAGCCCTTTATACAATTCTACTCCTGAAGCATATGGCTCTGACGACTCCTATCTGGATCGCTAATAAGCCAGCCAAAGTTGACAGTTACGCCAGTGACGAGTGACGAATACTAGAGCACTCTATCAGCGTAAATAGCTATTGCCCGACGGCTCTCCTTATTGATTACTCACTATTATTCTACTCGTACTAGGTTCTACTTTAATTGTAGGTATCCAGTTTATTGGCTATAAAGTAGTTCTCTTTATTTTTATTCAGTTAAATTGTTTCTGTAAGAGTCCCACATATTATCAATCATCATCTTAACAATGTCTGTAATATGATTAAATGCTAAATGATGACGTATAATACATTTCAGGCAATCTACGATATGCTCGGCGCATGTTCGAGTAACCGCCCCGCCGACTCCGCCGAAGAGCGTGCCAAGAACATCTTCGCTAAAATGGACGAAAACAATGATGGCCAGCTCACGCAAGACGAGTTCCTCAAAGGCTGTCTCCAGGACGAAGAGCTCTCCAAGATGCTGGCCCCTTAAGTGGCTCCCGGCTCACACATCCCGCGGTCCGGTCTCACCACCCACCCCTTCACTGTACCTCACGATAACCCGACGGCGTGCTCCTGTAGACACGACAGCAATCTATGAGGCATAAAGTAATCCGGTTACACGATTTATCGTAACCGACACTCCTTTTTGGTGAGAGATATATGTATAGAGTACGGATTAAAAACCATTACTCATTTGTAAATATTTTTCATAATTTATGCACACTATTTTATGAACGCGGTTTATTTTAACACAATTGCGTGCTATCCAGTCAATTACTAATGATTTTTGAGATTAATTTTATTTATTGTTACAAAATGTATTTCTTATCAACTCATTTAGTATTTGCATAGCGACGTTTGTCTTTCGGAGAGTAATTATTAAGTGATGTTTGTGTGGCTGTCGTGTCGGCATGGTTAACTACGAAGTGTACACAGAATCCGTGATAATTGACATTGTAAGCGCAGCGGCCGCTATTATAGCGCGAAGTGCAGCCTTCGTTTTCATTGGTAAAACCCGTCATTAAAACATGCTTACATCCGATAAACTCCCATGAACGACGTGATTAGTGGGAGATATTATAATGCTGAAGTATATTTATAAGAGTATACAAATGATCTCGAATAAAAGAGAGAAGTTAAATTATTAGAAATTAGAGGCGGTGAATTTTATCGATAGCGATAGCTGCGCTTCCTCATTCACATCATCCACACCGAGCTTTTTCCAATACGTGTTTACTATATATTTGTGAAAATATATTTGTACTTAGCGAATATTAATGTAACGAACATAAAGTCAATGAATTCTTGAATATTAAAAAATATTGAAATGTCCATTCCTATTTGATAAAGTTCATGTATGTGAACGGTAATTGTATAAGAAGTATTACATTTCTGTCGCTGTCGGACTGTCCTATCCTATATTTAAAAATATTGTATCCGAACCACTCACCTTTCGCATAGGTCTATCGCTCGTAGGTCACATTCTACACTGTACAGCCTTGATGCCCCTTGACACATTTCTACTACCTAATATGTATTTAGGATCGAGCAGGCTCAGTGCCCGCTACCAACTTAAACTTACATATTATACGTATTTTGCTATCAGTAGTCACGATATCTCCTAGGCCAACAAGAGAGGTTTGTGCTCAGTCGAGAGACTTGCATGTATGCACACGAGCATGCAGCGCTGAAACAAACGTAACAGTTTTTTTTGGAGTCATTACAAGATGCATCATTATATTTATTTGAAAGTAAATCAATGTTCATAACGCCTGCTTTTGACTCTTTTACTCAATTACATTTCAAGTATAATTTCTGATGAGTTTAGGTTATTACTGGGTTTGGTTTTTGGGGAACTGTTTTAGTATAATCGAAGTGGAATGCGCGATAATCGGCACACAATCGTGCGTGGCGCTGTCATCAAGTTAGGCTCTTAACTCACTTCGTTGCAGTTTTCGCAAACGGACTATCCCATTATTATTACTATTTATAGCCATTTTTAATATTGTTGTAGTATTCAAAGGTATACAATAAAATATCTGGCGATACTTTTACCTTCTTGGTTGATAACATTGGTCAAATTGTTTCCACACTACTGTGCCTTCTAGCTCTCTTTGTAAATAGTTATCATTCATTTTTCATTCATCAATTTACTTTTTCCTTACGAATGTTAACATTTCACTTTATTGCATTTCATATTTTATTATTTACTTTTTTAGTTGAAATAATTTCTCGGGCTTTTACTTTTTGTAAAACATTTATTAGATCCCGTGTTGATCGTAGTTTTACCAACCATTCGCATTTGTAGCAAACAAGCAGAATACATATACTCATCCCCGCCTTCGGGGTGATAATGCTAGCATAAGTAAAATATAGTACCTAGGTAATGTACTTGTGATTCCTTCAATTCTTCTATAAAGACATGAGTGGTTGGCCATATTGTGAGTATTACTCTTTTACTTAAACTAAGGGGTCGCAATATTTTAAACACGTTGAAACAGTTGTACGACTAATTATTAATTGAGCTAATGTTTCGTTTTAACCTTGATTATTTTATTTTAAATAGGCGCAAATAACGGTTCAAAGTACAAAGTAAACGAACGCACAAATTGCTAAGAATGGCAACGGGAAGAACTCGCATTACAGTTGAGATGTTACTTCTAACCCCTAAACCAATAAACCTGGTCTTTGCTGATGAGGGCAATCGTTTTTTAGACTGCCGAGTGGTATCTGTTGATGGGTCTCCTACACAAACATATAGACATTGCTTTTTATAAAATTATGTGATTTTATAATAGGTATTTACCGAATTTGTAATGAATGGATACATAGTTCTATGTAGTTGCCTAAGGCGCATATCGAATGAGGATTATTTTTATGATAATTTTAATCTTAGTAGGTATTCTTGTGCTTTTCAATTCAATATCCCTGGGACATGGAGTTGAACTACATGTTATGAAATTATAATAACATGAAAATATTTATTCATTATTTAGTTATATGTACAGTCGCGAATCGTACCTATTTCAAAAACACAAGACGGTGGCTTTAAAAATAGCAATTCACCCAAAAGATTCAGGAAACGCCCGTTTAGGAAACATCATACAAACCATTAAATCAACAATGATTGTATTGAGAAACGGCCACCGGGTCTTTTGTAAAGAATCTGTGTAGAATTTTTTATTTAATACATTCCAATTACTTTGTAAGTCTGACAATACTTTACTCGTTATTACCTGTAACGTGTTCTGCGAGCAGCGCATTAAAATGTTCTTTCTATACCTTGAGTGCTTGCTCCTACCGGGCAATCATTCTGAATATCATGAGATTTTACTGTAGTGTCTATCAAGATAATCTATGTCATTAAATTAAGTTTTTGTTGACGAATCTAATGTGGGTGTGTACCCTGTACCCCATAATATCATTATCATTAATAAACCTATCATTTAAGTTTACTTTTATTTCTGTACCGCCAGTTTCAAGTGCGGTAATTATGTTGAGTACGGCCTACGAAAATGTTGTTTTTTTTTTGTCATATACTTCAACCGCTTTTTATCACTTAAACTTTTTTTATATAGAAGTTCCTTTTAGCACGTGATATCTATTTAGCTACGCTCAACATTTTCTTACGTCGACTATACCTCAAGATGCAAGTTAATAAACCATGTTATAGACGCTACATACCTACATAATTATGCTGTAGGATATTTTATTCAACACATCACCGATGCATGTGCATCTTTTGTATCATTCAACCATTACTTAATAGTTTAGTATTAAAGTCTTTTTTAGAATTTACTTTCAATGGTATAACACAAAAATGAAACGACTGAATTTATAAAACTAGGGAAGAGGGATCAATGATACTCATTCGGACCTGAAAATAGCTCGCAGACAGGGTCTTGTGTAACATATCACAGTATTATTTAACCATTGATTTTATTCTGAACGCTTTATAAAAACCTGCGATTCAAAATCGTATGTACACGCGCAGATTCTCTCCAATTAAGTTGCACACGCTCACTAGCGAATTTACATAGGAATGAATTAATACATATCTCATCAATTGAGAAGTTACACTTCAAATTTTTGGTCAATTAGTGTCATTACTCTGTTGTGTCATTATCGCGACCCAAGCTTATGCGTCGGTGGTTATAATTGTATTACAAAAACTATTAAGTAGTCAGTATTAGTAATTAGCTGTATGTACTTACTCGTCCCCACATGACGACTTTTCTATCTCGCCACTCACAGAGATGTGTCGGTCATCTTTAACTTACCTAATAACTTGCACCTTTACAGCACGGATCTATTAAGAGCATATTTGTACTTAATTATAGAATGTCTCATTCTGTAGCAATATCTTAATGTATAACTTTGCTTTTCTTCTATATGCTTCAAAATATGAATGTGCCATGTATGTTGCCATAAATAACGTAAGCCACAATCGAAAACCAAAAGGGCGATTGTTGAATTAATTTAGCACATAACTACAGTAAGCACATTTAAATTAACTAATATTAAAAAATGTAAACATGTCGAAAACGCTACTCTGTGGACATTTTGTTTATGATCTGTAGAAGTTCCGCGAGTGACGCGAGTCGATTGGCGCGTCATGAACCGATATAGTCCCTCTTTATTATGTGATAATATATATCTAGCTATAGTCATTAAGACATTATGTTATGCCAGCTGTATATTTTTTGTGTAAGTATTTGAGCTGCAGATGCAGTAGCTATGAAAAGAATTTTTGCATTTCTGATATTTGGCTGCACAGAACGGCCTACGACAACTTTAAAATTTCTGTACTTTTTGCTTAATAATTTCTAATATTTAAAGTACAATTTGTATGCCACGTATTTTTTCATGGTTCGACTGTAACTAGAATAAAGTTGTTTAAATTAAAAAAATCAAAACACCATGAAGCTACGTTAATTGGCGTTAATTGTGATATTAAATATTCATTTATCCTGCAAACAAGCGTGGAAGGGAAGACTATCGCGGAAATCCGGTTTTTCGATAAAATTAATTGATTGTTATTTGGTGTAAAACATTTTTTTATTTTATTTTAAGAACAGAGTAGTATTTATCGCATTCTATAAACATACTTAGATCTCCTTTTTTTAAGTAGTTACCTAGTTTAATATACTACACCAAAGTGGTGTGGCGTCAAACATATCTGTCCAATCCAAAGATACTGGTACACATTTTCTTTACGTGACAACTTGTATAGGTACTTAATTTAAAAACGTGAATATCGAATCGCATGGACGCCTCGCCACAGTTACGCCATGATAATGTAATATGTAATAAAACGATACTTTAAACTACACATGTATGTATAAGGGCCCGCTGTACCAAACCGTCTGTCAACATCATTGTAGTTTGTAAAAATTGCTTGTATGATAAGTTTAATAGTTATCTATTGAGTGACATCCTGACAGCAGCCGACATCATTTTAGGCGTAAATCAGTTTGTTGATGTGCATGGTGCAACTTGCCCTTAAACTACCAAACTATCAGATTATAATGTTATATCACCACTTAAGGGGCTCCATAAGGCAATCAACTAATTACAGTTTTACGTCTATTATATCAGGCCGCTAAGATTTTAATAAATTATATTGTTACAATTTTAGCTTCATTCTCTCGAACCACTTCATTTAGCTTTTGTAGTAGACATTTGACACATAGTCCTTTCCGATACTTATTACCTACATTTGGCTGTCTCTACTCCTTGTAAAGGAAAGTATGCATGAAATATATTTAGGCAAATTTCAATATTTTTTTTTCTATATGCTTACAATCAATATGAAAAGCAAAAATTCTATTCAAATTTTAATATTTTTTTTTCTATATGCATACAATCAATATGAAAAACAAAAATTCTATTCAAATTAAAATCAACATGATTTAAAGCAGCATTCAAAACGGAGCCCTTTAGTTGGTAAATATTTTAAATAATCAACATAAACACTTATTGATTGTAACAAAAATTGTATCAATTATTCACAGTTCATAAACCATGTTATAATTTGACTTGGCCCTGTTGTACATTATGTCTTGACGATTACAATTCTATCCAAAGTTACTATTCTAATAAAAGATATCAAAGTCTGAACCAATGTTTAAGTGTTTACAGCCTACTCATTATTTACCGAAGCAATGATCTGTCGTTTAGAAATGTAACGTAGAGTATATCCGGTGTCATAATTATAGTGTTTAGATAGGCACGTAAACTAGATGAAGTAACCACTGTGTCCCCATGGAGTCTCTGTTGTATTTCTAAGAATAAATATTTTTATTGATTCACATTTTGCCTATTCATGTATAATATACAAAATACAAAAATAGTTCTTAAATCGTCTCGTTATTTTCGTAGCGACTAGTATTTTGTATGATTTATGTTAGCTTGACACTAAATCGCTGTGATCTGTTTGTTTATAATTAAAACTATTCCGTATACATAGTCTTGTAATGATGCAATTTATACTATTTCTAGGTTGTTATTTTCTAGGGGCCACGAGATACCTAACTAGGAAGAGCACGATTTTGAGAGTCAAATCTACGTTCCATATTAAACATAAATTAAAATGGGTAAACAAAATAGCAAACTCAAACCTGAGGTTTTAGAAGATCTGAAGCAAAATACAGAATTTTCAGGTATGTGTTAATTTAATATGAGAGCAACTAAAGTTTCGACTATTAACAACTAGTAAAAATATTCTCAAATTACCAGTCACCCTATCATCTATGACATCGGTTACACGCTAATTCTGGCGTCAGTTCAGTCCATCAGTCCATTCGAGTTTTGACTGATGCCAAAATGATGGAAAATGGACACGGTTACACGATCAGTCCAGACTGACAACAGACTGATAAAATTACGACACAGTCGCCGTTTGGACACAGAACGCAACACAGTCATTTAGTCTTGTCTAATATGGTGACTGACGCGAGAATGACACGAACAGGTTACACGATCAGTCTCCTATGAGTTTTCTGTCATTCAAAATGGACTGACGAATATTTTAATAACAAAACTTCCGTGAGACACAGACATATTAAATATATTAACAACGGGTCACTCACGTATTTTAAGTCGAAAAACGCTCGACATGTTAATACCATAAATGAGGGTAGTTTCTCGCCCCCCCGGCCGCCACCGGCGCCTGCGCCGAGTCATCGGGCGCGGAGAGCTGCGGCCCGCAGTCTGCGCCGGTCCGTCACCGTAAACGCAAGCTCCTGATGACACTCCTCGGTACGGAGTGAAACATGTCGAGCGTTTTTCGACTTAAAATACGTGAGTGACCCGTTGTTAATATATTTAATATGTCTGACGAATATTATCTAAAAATTTAAATTTTTATCAGTCCAGACATCAGTCCGCGTGTTACACGATAATTCTCCCGTCAGTCTGACCAGACTGATGGACTGAACTGACGCCAGAATTAGCGTGTAACCGATGTCTATCTTCGTAGATCATCATTCTCATAAAACAAGTGTTTGAACCAAAAAAAATGATTTTTTTTTTATCGTTGGTCATTATTACGGGTGTTTTGAAAGCCCATTTGGACACATTTATTAAGTTGTTTGGTAAGTAGTAGTCAGGAACAGGAGACAGCTAAATATATCATCATAATGTCGAAACACTCCGTCAAAACTATATCCATAGAAATTAGGGGGACAAAAACTCTGTGACCAAGTTATTATTTTTTAAATTGAAACTGTAATTTTTTTTATCAACATTTAAAAATATTCAAATAATATAAAACCCGATTTTAGCTGATTATGGTATTATTACTTATTTATTTTATTGATTTTTTTTTACTTTCTGGTATTCATATATTTATCTATTATATACACGTACATTATCGATAATAAGTATAAATATTTATGAATTTATTTAATAACATTTTTACAATATAATAAAAACACTACGAAAACTTATAAATAAAAAAATGGCCCTTTTATTGATATATTAGATATTTTTCATCAGAATTTCATGTAGTCCTCATTAGCAATAAGCATATTCTGAAACATTTCATATTCATATACCTACTTATTTCTAGGTATTTCCACAACTGGCATTAGTAGCCTAATTTTATGACCTTTTTGTATGGCGTATTGGTGACATTTTTATGGCCTCATTTGAACTTGTTTGGCGAGGTTTTAAAATGTTTTTTAAATATATATGATATATGTACTTCGTCGAATTCATAAATATGTATACCTACATATTTTCACCTTATTGCAAATGGATTACTTACTATGAAATATTGTTTATTATTCTTTCTACGGGTGACGTTGAACAATATATGATTATATTATCTATAGGAGACTTATTGGCTGTTACAGATGCAGAAATACAGGAATGGTACAAAGGCTTCTTGAAAGATTGCCCCAGTGGACATTTGTCCGTAGAAGAGTTTAAGAAAATATACGGGAATTTCTTCCCATATGGTGATGCTAGTAAGGTAGGTAGGCCATACTATCGATAGTCAAGAATGTTAGGTGTGGCACGCACCAGAAATGAGCGAGGTAGCGGAGCAGTGTGAGAGGTTAGACTCCACCAATAGGAACAACACTTGAAACCGCTCCGCCACCTCGGTTTGTCTTTTGTGAATTCTTCACTCTTAAAAGTATAGTCTGTTAGAAAAATAATTGTTTTAGGGTAAATTACACGTTTGACCCCTTTTAAGTGCTGCCATTTGGCTTCTATTGAAACGGCTTATTGGCTTGAAGTGGGAGAGTACCTAAATCATTTTTTATGCCACTTGTTGGCTTCGTTAGATTCTCCGTGATCACTTATTAAAACCATGTTTAGTGACATTTAAATTAGCTGTGTTATGTGTTATGTTGGTATATAGAACGTATTAGTATATAGAACGTATTACAAGCATTTTTCTAACAAACTGTGATACTAGGTATTGTCCCTTGGCTGACGGGATAAAATAACCACAAGAAATTGTTGAATTGGTCAACAAGTAGCCGAAAACACCTCACGTGATTTGTGCACTACCCCTTATGACGAAGATGTTTTACTTACGTATAGAATGAGAGATAAATATCATTATCCAAGGCCTTAAACAAGGTAAAAGGGGCCTCATCATCGGGAGAAAAACTATACTAATGTTGCCCACTTTAGTAATGTTTATCCTAAATACCTACTTAGTAAAATTATACATGAATATATATTTATATTTTGCGCTAGACACTTACTTCTATTAAACAGGATTTTTATGGAGTTTCTAATTTAATGTTATATTATTATTATACATGTATTAATGTAACCTGTAATGTCTAGTTTGCAGAACATGTGTTCCGGACGTTCGACGCGAACGGCGACGGCACGATAGATTTCCGGGAGTTCTTATGCGCACTCAGCGTCACTTCACGAGGCAAGCTCGAGCAAAAACTAAAATGGGCCTTCTCCATGTATGACCTGGACGGTAACGGATACATATCGCGCCAGGAGATGCTCGAGATTGTAACAGTAAGTCAACTTCACTCGCAGATCGCGTACTTCTAATTTTTTTAACATTAATACTGCACTCATTTAAATTTCAATCCTACATAACTTGTAGAAGAGAAATTAAATCATAATACATAACCGTCAATGGGATCAGTGATGTCGTTTATAATTTATAATATAAAAAAACCAGCCAAGTGCATTACGCAAAAAACGTCAAAAATCACGTTTGTTGTATGGGAGCCCAACTTCAATATTTATTTTATTCTGTTTTTAGCATTTGTTGTTATAGCGGCAACAGAAATCCATCATCTGTGAAAATTTCAACTGCCTAGCTGATAGAGGATTACGCTTTACTTATCGATATAAATAAATCTACTACATACTGAATATAATAGCTTAGTTAGGTACCTGAAACATTATCAATATAAATTGAGTTCTAGGAGTAAACATGGGCTGTTAGGGTGTGAAATGGTCTAGCATGAAAATGAGGGGTTACATATCAGAATACCGAAAATCGATTTACCTAATGTTGAATCACCTTTGCTCGTTTCACCTATTTTTTTAAATACCTAATGATCAATTAACCTAAGCTCATAACACCTAATGAACGAATTACCTATTGCACGTTTCACCTACAATTGGTTTACCTAAGCTCAGAATACCTATGGTCTATTTACCTAAAGTTGAAACACCTAATACTCGAAATACCTAAAGCTAATATACCTAATACAAGAAACACCGAATGTTGATATACCTAATGCACGAAATACCTAAACTCGGTATACCTAATGATCGAATTACCTAAAGTTAACATACCTACTGTACGAATTACCTAAAGTCGGTACCTATACCTAATGATCGAATTACCTAAAGTTAACATACCTAAATTGGATACACCTAATGCACGAAATAACTGAAGTCGATGCACTTAATGAACGAAATACCTAAAATCAAAAATATAATTATTGTTTAGTAGAATATTATTAGGACATACAACATTTGGTATATTTTTTTTAGCCAAATCATTAAATTGGCTTACTCTTTTTAATTATAATCGATATAGGTGCGACGACGAGCAAAGCGAGGAGGAGCGTGTTAGGTTAACTGCGACCAAACAGTGCCAAAACCGACTTTTATTTCATCGTCATGATGTTAACTTACCAAAAATTAAGTTTTTGATAAGATAACTAATTTAGTATTAGACTTACGAAATCATTCTACTACCTAAAAAGTAGCGTTTCAAAAAGTGTATTTTTAAGTTGTTATTTTAACAAACAGTTTCTACTGTAAGGTTGGGAAATCATACGATTTATTGGGTGGAGTTGCCACTTGATCATTCGGCAAAATGATATGAATTTTGTGCTAAGTATATAGACTTTAGGTATTCCGTGGATTAGGCATATCGACATTAGGTAATTCGTTCAGGAGGTATATCAACTTTAGGTATTTTGTGCGATAGGTTTAACAGTTTTAGGTATTTCGTCCATTAGGTAAATCAAGTTTAGGTACATCGTTCATTAGGTATATCAGCTTTAGGTGATTCGTGCATTAGGTATAATAGCTTTAGGTGAAACGTGCAGTAGGTAAAACGTGCATTAGGTGTTTCGTCCATTAGGTTATTTGAGCTTAGGTATTATAAACTTAGGTCAGTCAATGTCTAGGTAAAATGATCGATAGGTAATTTAAAAATAGGTGAATCAAGCATAGGTGATTCAACATTAGGTAAATCAGTTTTCGGTATTCTGATATGTAACCAAATGAGGAGTGTGACTAGAATCGTAGTATTATTTTATTTTGTTTTACTACCGATAGATACCCACGGACGGAAGATGGGGCTTAAGACCCAAAATTGCTATGTGGTTATACACAGCGATAGTGAGGCCAATTGTCACCTACGCCTCCGCAGTCTGGTGTAACAAAACCAGCCAAAAGACAGCAATAGACACTCTAAACAGCCTGCAACGCACGGCTTGTTTAACAGTAACAGGCGCCTTCTCCTCGACACCGGGAGCGGCCCTAGATGCACTGCTGGACATCATACCACTCCACTTGCAGGTGCAAAAGGAGGCCAAGCAGTGCGTCTACAGAATATGCACGCTAAACAGGCCAAAATGGCGCTCTCAGGCATTAACCAATCTAAAGGCCTGGGTTTATGCAAATAGAACCCTTAGCATGCCCACTGATGACACGCACACCGAATGTCATCTCACCAAACTGTACACAGTAGAAATACCTCCTAGAGACAAATGGATCAGCAACCAAATGTACGTCGAAGAGGGAAGCCACACCTGGCTGGTATACAGATGGTTCCAAGAAAGGCAATGATGTAGGATGTGGGATTTATGGTGAGAGACCTAAGCTCAGAGCTAGCGCCAGCATGGGCACACAGGCCTCAATCTTCCAGGCAGAAGTCTTCGCCATCAACAAATGTGCGGAGATCAACCTGGATAGAAACCTAAGACACCAGCATATCTACATCAACTCAGACAGCCAGGCTGCTCTGCTGGCACTAGAATCCCTTGAGTCAAACTCAAAACTAGTCCAGAACTGTAAAACAAACCTAAATGCACTGGCTAACTCCAACAAAGTCACACTTAGATGGGTACCAGGGGACATTAACGGAAACGAAGAGGCGGACGAACTTGCTAGAAAGGGCGCAGACACACCCCTGGTCGGCCCAGAACCGGTCTGTGGAATCACAAAACGGGATTCATATTCTCTGCTCAGCAACTTAGAAAAAACGAGAGCAAACGATAGGTGGAAGTTCGTTAAAGGACAAGAACACTCGAAAGCTCTGATCAAAGGGTTCTACAGCAAAACTGCTAAGGAGCTTTTAGGACTCAAAAGGCACAAAATCTGCGCGGTGACCAGAATACTGACTGGACACTGTAAGTTGAACAAACATATGTTTCAATTTGGCAAGCAACAAGATGCGACATGCAGGTTCTGTCAGGAGTCAGAGGAGACTGCAATGCACATTCTCTGTTCTTGTGGACTACTAATGTCAAAAAGAAGTACCTACCTAGGGCGACACGTAGTGCAACCCTATGAGGTACAGAACATTCTGCCCAAAGAATCTGGAACTTTGTGGATGCAACGGGCATTAGTAATGAATTTTAAAGGGCCGTCACAATAGATCAATGCTGGTCGATGCGACACTCAAAGGTCCACAACACCACAATAACAATAATAAATACCCACGGACGAATGCAACCGTTTTCTGCCCGTCATAATATGGTTAATGCAATCTATAAGCAATACTTAACCAGGAATGGATAAAGACCCACAGACAAACAATCATTAATATCATTATTTCAAGGATTCTAGTTCTTGTCAGCGAATAGATTCGGCCGAATTATTCGGTTCAGTATCTGTATCATTCTAATAAACCATTTGCCAACGCTTCGATTAGGTAAATTAGCAGCTAAAGATGAATCGCTTTCTAAGCAATTTTTAGCAACAAATTTTTAACGCTCCAAATAATCCATACATCCTATTCAACAATTTCAACATGTCTCATTTATTTTAGTGACAACGGGAAAATGTAACCTAATGGAAGAGAGTACTTGAAAGTTATGGTGGAGCTTACATTTTACAGTGTTGCAACAAGACAAAAAACATAATAAAACATACTTTCCGAATATGCTGAATAGTTACCTAAGAGCTATCCGGTTGCTCTCTAAAAAAATATTCAAATCAGCATTTTTTTTACCATTAAATGACTTAAGTAGTATTTACTAACATTTATGTCCGAGAAGGTTTAAATAAATATTGGTAAAAATTGTGTCAATACAAGGAATTATTAATCTTACCTATGTCCAATAAATTTTTGATTTATAAAAAAGTGTGTTGAGTTGAATGAAAATTGATGGACTTACTTGGCACGGACGGACTTGGCAATGGCAAGCTCATTCCTTTGACATGTAACCATAAATCACTTGTTGCGTATTGAATAATGTATGGGCAACATGAAGTTTTTGACAGCATTGTATTTTACATTTCAGGCTATTTACAAGATGGTTGGCTCTGTGATGAAGATGCCAGAAGATGAATCTACGCCGGAGAAGAGGACGGACAAAATATTCCGTCAAATGGATCGAAATAAAGACGGGAAACTGTCGCTGGAAGAGTTTATAGAAGGCGCTAAGAGTGATCCCTCAATCGTGCGCCTGCTCCAGTGCGACCCGCAGTCGCAGTGAGCCGGCCCTTGAACCCCATCAACAGACACGCTTTCGGCTCGTGCGCATCTATCCCAAACTGTTACGAATACTTATACTAAAATAACCCCAGTTAAATTTGCTTGTAAGAGCTAGTGCGCGACGCAAATCATTAAGGCACATACTTGGATTTATGTTCTATTGATTGCTCTTGTTTCACTTGGCATCCGTTAACATTTCTCAGTAATTAACATTATTTATTCTTCGCTATGTATTTATACGTTTGTATTTTAAATAAAGACATTATATTAAGGTACTGAAAGTGGATCGAACATCACCAGAAAAAATAATGAATGCGGATTATATTCGAATACACTATTTATAAATAGGGCTTAAATCTCAACCATATTTTATATCTAGTCGCTGGTATTGCGACTATCTCACCATTCAATCGAATGCAAAACTTCGTAAACGTTCTTTTACAGTCATCATTAAAGGTTCCGTCACACAGGCGCGTTTTCCGGGCGGGCGTGAGCGTGGCGTGAGCGTTTTATATGTAAAAGCGGCGCGCCCCGCTCACGCGCCGCCCTCAAAACGAGCCTGTGTAACGGAGCCTTAAGATTATCGGTCAATTTGTTACTGGGAATACTACTACTATCAGTAAATGGTGTCAGTTAGAAATTAAGAAACTATAACACTAAAATACTAGATTAAGTTTCTGCTTTGATCGGTGTATTGTGTGGTCGTATCGTACTAAAGTATGTACGACTCTGCTTGATGCATATGGGTTTGAGTACAATTGGCGTCCTTTCTTTGTTTTCGCAGCTTTTAAGCCTTGCATATGTCTTACAAGACTGGCTCGGGTTACGACGTTAGCCTTATACGTTTAATAAGAAATAAGACATCATCTTGAATCTTGAGACATGCGCCAGCATTAAAATATGCTAATATAATAATTATACTTTGAAATAAGCTGCAGAATAATTATGGCGCCGTCTAGTCCGTTCTAATTACTCAAACTCCAAGTGTAGATAAACTGAGAAAAGTTACATGTTAAAGTTTCGTGACTTTGACATAATAGTAGGATTGTGTTAAAGTTTTTTTTTCCTTCAACCAAAGAGTTATTGACTGTAAATAGAGAGTAGGTAAAGTATAAGAAAAAAACGTGCCCCTAAGTTTGACATCCGAAAGAGATAGTGCCATATGTTTTGTGGTCACTCAATTGTTAAACGTCAACTTTTGTCTACCAAAGTTACCGCATAATGTACGGAGGCTTACATCGCCATCTCGTAGCTGTCAAATTTGTAGAACGAAATTGTCTTACACTTTCTACATCTTACACAGTCAATGAATCTTTGCTTTAACTAAACCTACATATTAATCACATTTGATGCTATGTACTTCCATCGTGGTTTGCCTACTTACCATTATTTGCATAAACCGTAAAAGCCAATCCCGAAAAAGTATAATTTATGTATAAGTTGTAGAAGAATAATACAGGTAGAGTAGATGATTTTTTATTAAAAACCCATTCAACGAGATACTGTGAATTACAGTGAATAACTGTTCATTTTTTTTTCAATGGTTCACAATTGTATACTTATATATTTATTATCGTTAATATATAATCCCAGCGAATACAGGATATGGACTGGAAATGACCAACCTGGGAAATACAATACTTACTACCTTCTGTTTTTTTTCTGAAATAGGTATCTAGTGGTGCTACGAGATTGTTCTCGAGTTTCTGACATTAAGTTAACGACGATCAAATTTAACATTACTTGCTAAGCTAATTTTGGAAAGACTGTGGGTTTATTGCACAATATGAAGACAATTTACGCATCAAACGATACTGACAAATATACCTAATATAATTATTATTTAATTCGTAGTTATTTACAACATATTTATGCTGTTCTATTTGTGTAGCTATTATTAAGATTTAGTTGTATTGATTGAGAATTCGAAAAAAAGTGTAGCTTTGAGTCAGCCTAAGTATTACTATTCAATTATTTTACTATGAAATGATCTGTAGACGCGTTTCACATAGTGTTTTATATTATTTTTAATGATGTGTTATGGCGACGAGTTAACTTTAGATGTTTATAAACAAAGTTATGTCATCCAGATATAACCCGCTTGATAACGATTTATGGTATCACCAGAATTATTGTCACTGAGACGGCGGGGACCGTGGTAAATTGAATACGAATAGGATTTGTTTGGTCTGCGGACATGCGCTCCCACTACTAATCTCCATATCCATTCGGCTTGCTGAGCGCTGACTGACCTAATTCCATTAGTCAGGCAGGCGTTGTTTACATCTGGTGAATCTGTAGATAAATGTGTATTTATTATTCGTTTAAATTAATATACTAAGATTTATCCTTATGATTATATTGTACACAATTAATGGGATTTATTAATGTGGAGTTAGGTAAATAAATTCCTATAAATATGAAACATTTCAATCATAGTTTCTCGTTCCTCCGCGTGACTTTATTTCCATTCGTTTATTGTGTGCTTACGTGTTATTATAAAATGTGTTGTCCGTTAGATTAATCGCGCTATTATTACATTTACATTTACCTTTCTAAATATAAATTCCGATCAGGGTTAGCGGCGATTTGTGATACCTATCCTTTTGTTTTACTTTGGATTTATTTGCAGACAAAAGCGCAAGTGAGATATTGCTTTCGTATGTGAAGCGAGATCAATACAAATAAAACTATGTATGAGATAATTGGTCCAAAAAACCTACAGTGCTGAGAGTTAGGTATTTAAATCTACTTCATTTCGTTGTTATGGCACGAAGTTCAATGCCATTCCTAAGAACTACCTACATTGGCTATCTCTCATTATCTCACTGCTACGTTTGGACTGCTCACCTCGTTTATGAGGTGCTAAGGCTCCTTTTACAGGAATAGGGGGTTTAAAATATGCCTATTGGTCTGCTGCACCTATATTTATTTGTTTTGATTTATATTAGCTACTTGTAGTCGCCTCTGAATCTCGGTTGTGACCAACTACTTACACTTTCGATACATTTAAATAGGTAAATTAACACCATTAAAGTAGTCGTACAGTCTCAACGCGTCATTTTTAATGTATAGCCTGTTGCGCTTTATTTAAGAAAGTATAGTGTATTTCTTGAGGTAATTGACAAAATGGACACAAAGCACAATATGGTATTTTATTGGGCACGAATACTCAAGTCAATCAATTTAACTCGATGTGATAAACTTATTACGTAATAATATAAGTTTTACTCAACGTAACAATGAAGCTGCTATACCTAATCGTGCTATGTAGCTAATAGGAATATATCGAGATGATTTGATTAATCAATAGTAGGTGATTTGATTTTTTAAACCTAGCCCTACCTGGCCCTAGTAAAGAACCTAAAACGAAACGGAATGATTAGCCATTTGAGAGTAAATGAAAATATTACCTACACAATTAAACGAATTAGGTTAAAACCAGAATTATATGGGACATATCCAGGCAGCTTTGTATTTGTAAAAACACATTGTTTACATTTACTTAGGGCATACTGAAAATTCCGGGACTGCCACTTAGAAAAAAGAAGTCGTCTCATATATCAGAATCCAGAAACTTTCAGTATGGCCCACGTATAACCATCTAAAGAAATACACTATATGTCCGTCGTGTTCCAAATATTATATTTATTCAATTTTAGCCCTTTTGCTTTAAATATCGATCTATTTGCTTAAAATAACTGGCACGACTGCGGGATTATAAAATCCTAAATTATTAGTTTTACTACGCAAACGTATAGATGTGAAATTAAAAATAAACCGAGCGTTTCAGTACGAGGTACCTACGATTCACAGAGCGACTGAGTCTGCTATTCATTAATTTGAAATTAGGCACCTAATTAATACTTAACACACAAATTTGTCACTAACAAAGTCAGCAAGTATTACACATGAATTACATGTGGGGTCTTAACATCCCTGGATCCTGCAAAAGTTATATTTGTTTCATTTAAATGTGTTACTCAACTGACACGAGTTGATAAATTTTTGCTTACCGCACATATGTATTTAATTAACTACTCTAATGGTAAAACAGCAGTATCCATGTATGCGGCAAAAGGCTCAATATTAACCAGTTAACATGATCTTACTGTGTAAATATTATATGCTGCTTTAGATTAATCAGTTGCAAATTTTACATTGATTAGTGTTGGTATTTTTGAGAATCCTCATCATAAAATGAATCAGTACAATTGAGTACATGATAAATATACCTACACAGAGGTATATATAGAATTTATATAATGAACTGATATATAACAAAATTATTTGTTAACCATATATAATATTACCTATGGTATTTTATCATGTTTAGCATAGTCATTAAACTGGATGACTATTCCATTTAGTCCAGTTCGATAATTATTTTATGGTTTAATCCTATGCACAATTTATTTATGTACCTACCGCACAATATCGTGTTGTAATTTCTGATCGTGTTACGATTTGTGGAATTGATTCCCCTATGCTATTCTAATGCAAAAACGCTATCGCAATTAATCCACATATGGCATTCCCATATATGCCAATTGTTTGTTTGGGCAAATCGAGCCAATTACCACTTCCACATACTTAAATATAATTTTACATCTATTTGTCATTACACATAAAGATTTATGGTTCGCAACACAATTCAATGAGCGATACTTATTAAACTTTTGTGGTGTCGTCTCGCGAGTGATCCAGTCTTCGATCGGCCGACGTGGATATAGATAGGCTTAATAATGTTAGATAGGATTCCGTTGAGCGCTGTAGGTAAACGCCCGTAACTAGTCTTTACGCTGATTTAATTGGTCATTGTTTTTTTACAGTCTTCCAGTATTTTAAGCGGTAGAAGAACTACGAATCGTAACTTGACCCTTATTAAGTATAAAATTATGACATAAAATGTTAATCAGGTTACCTAAGTATTACTACCTACATAAAATCGAAATAAATCCTTAGAAGACTTAGACGCACCCTACTAGTTCAATGCTAGCTTACATGGGTGCTAAATATTATTACTTACATTAAAATAACGATCTAAGAAATGCTTTATTGGAATATTTTAATGCAAGAGTGCATCGCGCGTGACGACGTTTTTACTGTTTATCATAGATAGGTACGGTTCTGAGACCTTACATATTTACAATCTCTTTATCACCTACTTACGTAGACATGTTTGGCTCCTTCCCACGCTTGCAACCTCTTCTCTTTCTGATAGCTTGAACACGATACACTGTGGGCACATAAAATGACAAATAAATATAAATTATAATATCTACTGGAACTAACTAGTTATAAAGCCACTAGCAACCTGCTCGGCTTCGCAAGAGTAGAAAAGCGTGAGCGTTTTGCAAACATCGTCAATTTTCTACCAATTTGTACACCTAAACCTTCCACAAAGATCACTTTTGATAGTCTTGATATCGTTCAGTAGTTTTTGAGTTTATCATGAACGTAGACAGACAGATGCGGCGGGGGACTATGTTTTAGGTGTAGTGATCGTTTCAAAAATTACGGTTTATCATATCAGCCTCAGGATCTGACATATTACAGACTTTGTGATGACCAGGGGGCCGATTTTTGAATTTCGACCGCTCGATTTCGTTCGAGTTTCGAGTATTTCGTTCAATAATATCTGCAGTACCCGGCATTTAAATTCTACTAATAGAATTGAAAACGAGTGGTCAATACCACTCGATTCCCAATTTCTATCGCTCGTATTTCAAAAATCAGCATTACGCTGTTTTCCACCGATTTTCGAGTGTCAAAATCAAGCACTCGAAATTCAAAAATCGGCATGATTACAGTATGTTTAAGTAGTCCAGTTATTTGCAGATTAGTTGAAAAATATAACTTAGGCAGATTATTTTTTCAAATATTCTTTGACGTGGACCAATCCCTTGCACATTGCAATTATTTAGTACCCTTTATCTTGCACTGTACGAGTATTAATTAAGAGTACGCAGCAAGCTCGGCCGAATTTCACCTTCACATACAAATGGAGTTATTTCTCATTTTAAAACTAAGTACTACGTTGGATTGAAATAAAACTTTGGACATACAATGACATGAGGTATATCTATGCCTGTAATTAGTTTATACCGGGTGTGGCCTGTAACACGAGCAAAGAATTAAAACATAGATTGTACTCCTCAAACGGTGACACTTTTGTTCAACAACTTTTAAAAATTATGAAGTATTTAGACTCCCTATTTTTCATACAAAATAAATATTATCTTCAATGGACGCCATCGCCACGCCATATCATTGTGATTAACGTTGCTTGTCACGCCTTAAACATAACAAAATTAGCAATACATTGCGTCTTAGAATAAACTTTAAAGTGTATTAAAAATCAATCCACAAGTTATTTTTAAAAGTCGCTGAACAAATGTTGGTCAGTATGAGGAGTACAGCCTACAGTTTAATTTTTTGCTCATGTTACAGGCCACACCCGGTATAGCTCCAGCTTATAAAACAAACGAAATAGAGCAAAAACAAGTTCTGTGTGAAAACTTAAATTCGCCGTATTTTAACTACCTATGGTATCTGAAGCTACATTACATAGTTCAACTGTAAAGTCTCAGAGCAATATAGCTAGTCGGTTTTAAAATGAGAGCGTAACCACGTTTGTATGGAGAACCGAGCTTGCTGCGGAACCTTAACAGCTCATACAAGTAAAAGTTTTTTTTATGTATTGTTGCTTGAAGTTTCCTTTTGTATAGGATCCATCGTCTTTTAAAATGATCAAATGGTTTGTTATCATACATTTTGCATACAAATTCCATTAAGCATCACGGTTGGGTGTAGGTTAGTCCTTGCAAGCTCTTTATCTAACTTGACACTGTACTTTTTGTGTAGGTAGAAAATAGGGATATTTGTAATTTTTTTGCAATGTAACAAAAGATAGATTTGAATTATTATATAAGAACGCTGTATGTCCCAAGTTTATTTTTTTGACATTTACTTACCTACATGTAATTTTTTGCATCTGTTTTTTTTCCATTCATTTATATTACGTCTCCCCGACATTTCTAAAACACTAAAAGTAATCGATGGTATAGCTAATAATTAACAAATTTCCAAGTTTCTTTAGCCTTATCGAATTTTCCAGGACAATTGGTACTAAAATAAGTGATTTCACTTGATCATTATAACTTGCAGCTCGTTATCAATATCATGAAAACGAATAAGTAGTAGAATTGACAACAACCGTGATAACATTTATTAATATTCATCGTGCGTAATTAGAATTTAAGCATAGATAGGTACATAAAAACTAGGTACCGCTAGTCAAAAATTATATGCAAAAATTTGTGCCCATATTTTTACGTGTTCAAGCTACGTCACTATTATAATTATACTAGTTATATTAACACTGATAAACCTATGGTGCATATGGTCTCCCTACGAGATTAATGGATTGTTAGTAGTATATCTCTTATTACTAATTTTTTTGTAACATTAACTAATTACATAACGTGTGTAGAATTATTTTTCTTTTGGTACAATATTAATGCGTACGCTATGTTACAATACACATTCTGTCGAATCCAGGGTGCTACTCGAGTCGCTACATTCGCTACAAACAATGCCGGGGTGCTTTGATGTTAACCCTTTACTAGGTTGCCAAAACGAGCGCGACTTTTAATGTATCTTAAATATATATTTGAAACCCTAAAAGATCTTATTCGAAATGGTTACACAAAACTCAGACATGTTGGCAAAAAGTCAGACAGGTTGGTTGCTTGTTTCCAACTGTAAAGTATATGATCTTAGAAAACGTCCACTGTAATCAACGTTAATAACTGTAATTAAAGTCACGCAGGAAAATCCAGAGCGAAGTATGGGTAAGTAGACTCTGTAACTAAATGGGATATATGTAGGTATCTATTATACATCAATGGTTCGTAAAGTTTAGCCCGACCTTTATTTTGCTGTAGGTAATTATGTAAAAACAAAATCATTATGACTAAGTACTTAAATTAAAATTAATAATTTAGATTTTTAGAGACCCCAGGGTGGGCCACACACCTCCCTCGGCCTGGTTTTAAAGGGCTAAACAGATACTTTTTAATACCTTCCGGCATTAATACATTAACCACAGTTTGATTTGCAGATGAAGTAAATAGTACCTACTTCAGTACAACCTTAAATCGCCATAGGAGGGGCGCGACAGTATCTCGCCCGCGAGAGAAACCTTTTTCTAACTGTATTAATTAACGAGGGACGGGTAGTCAATCTCGCGGGCGAGATACTGTCGCGCTACACCTGTGCTAGCCCGGCTGGATATTTAATAGCTTGATTTGAAAACTTTACTACTAGTACTGACGCAGGCTCCTCCTCCTTGCTTTAATTTTTTAAATTAATAATATAAATATATTCGTATTCGTGTGTCCACTTACGCCTCGTCTGTATATGCATATATGCCTACGTAAATTCAGACGTTCTTAGTGTTTGTCATGTTTTTTTTTTGTGTAAATTGTAGGTAGTTTTCCATTGTATGGAAATATTTAAATAAGGCTCTTAAAGAGTTAGTATTGGGTTGCATTTGACTTGTAATAGCACCCTGTCCCAGTATTGAACATAACATACAATAAAGCTATGTTACCGTGTGAATTGTTCTTCTGTACTATCTTTAAGTGTTTGACTCAGACGTTGTTCTCAACTTACGAGCCCATCAACGTGCACACTAGCGCCACTGCTAAATAATCGTGATTATTTAAATTTAACGACAGGTATTTAAAAAAAAGGGGGCCGCTACGTACTGTATTTTGTATTTAAGTACCTTTTGAATACATCAAACTAGTTTTTATGTTGCTGAATTTGTCAATCTATGCGTCCAAAGTTAAAACGGCCGTCTTTGTTTTGAGTTCCTAGATCGACGAATCCGGCAACATAAAAACTAGTTTGACGTATTCAAAAGGCACTTAAATACAAAATACAGTACGTAGCGGCCCCCTTTTTTTCATATTTTTAGTTAAATTTAAATAATCACGATTATTTAGCAGTGGCGCTAGTGTCCACGTTGATGGGCTCTTAATGTTTCTCGCGAGATTATTGTGCCGTCACCATGACTAGGTAACGTTACATCGTTTACGTGAAATCTGACCAAATCAAATGGTACACCTGTTTTAGATTGTAATTATGACATCTATTTATTAAATCTTTCTTCTCTCATGAATGAAGTTTCATTTAAATGCTACTTGTTATTTTTTTGCTTTTAAGAACTTATTAGTTACCTAATGATTTGCCTTCACTATGGGACCAAGTAGTTCAAGTAGGTAAGGAAACATAAAAAAAAAAAAATCTAATCTCTTCGTGTCTTTTTTAAACGTAAGTATGTTATTAATTTTTCATATCTCACGCTCTGAAAGTGGGTCGTTGTTGTTCTAAAAGGTGCGCAGAAAGTGATACGTTTATGCTCTAGCGCAGAAAAGTGGTGTGCTCCTATGCGTCCCCGTCTCACGAACAACTGGGTGGAAACAAAATGGAAAAATAGTGTCTTTATTTCCTCGCCTGGAACAATTGGTAATTGTTTAATTTTACTAATCCCACGTTGATCCTTTTTTTTATAAAAAATGATGTAAGTAAATTGTTAAAAACAAATTATTCTTGATTTCTTTCGTTGAATTCTATTTACTCGATTTCATAAGGCGGGAACCAAAAGGAATACACCAAAAATATTTTTTTAAACCTTACCCTTGCGTAAATGAGCAAAGGCAGAATCGTATACAGCCACAGTTAAACGTTTGTACGTTATTAAATGGGTTTTTAAAGTTATTTACCACTATATTCATGAAAATAAAATAAAGTACAAGATAAAAATGTCTTATATTATTATTTATTATTTAAAATACTTTTATTATGTTATTACGTGGTGCGGCGCACCAAGGTCGCGGTGCGGTCCGGTAGTCTGTTGTGGCTTTTAGAACGAAAAAGTATAAAATTAAAAAGTAAGAGGCAATCCCGCTGATTTTCATACTATAATGAACAAATAATTTTAAAATTACTGCAGTTTGTTAAAAAATGTGTTTTCGTAAATATTGCATTCTAAATGATTTTCGCTAGGGGTTATTAATCTTCACACATGTAAAGTCTCCGATTGCAAGTAAGTCCTAAGGAAAAAATCATGGCCATAGGTCTATTAGGTACTTCAATTACTGATTTTGCGAAATTGCCTTGTCTTGTTTGGTTTCCTCGCATTCGATATGAAAAGTAGAGTGTTTAACTCGGGTGAAAGGCACCATTTCCGTCTCGGACTATTGGCGCTCTCACTGCGTTCGAGCGCCAAACTACCTCGACAGAAATGGGTGCCTTTCAACCCTTGGTTAACAATCTACTATTGTTTTCTAGAAGAACTACCTACGCATCACATAATTCATTTCTCTAATCGATAATCATATAATGCAATATAGTAAGATCCCTTACAACGAACAAAAACATTTTGGTAATATGTAAATAAGTAACACACATCATCACTAACTCTTATTGTGTTTTTTCGTTTCTTGTGAGCTGTGGGTTCATCTTGTGAAACTCTGGTAGATTAAGCTCTTACTTGTAAAAAAAGTGTCCCTATTGCCTACTTACTACCGTACTATCAAATATAAATTTATTTTACAATACGAGCCCCGATGCACATGTTTTCGTCTAGTGAGACCATTTTTTGAGGTTCTCGCGTTTGTTCAAAAATAATGTTTTTGTTTAAAAATTACTAATATTTAATGCTTATACTAATGTAATTCAATTTTATATGGTAATACTCTGCAATAACTAAATCCAAATACAAGAAATACCGTTTGTACTGAAAGAAAAAAATAATGATTTTTTATTTTTTTATTGACGGGTAGGATTACAACATATGTGAAAAGGGCTATTACTAGGGAAAGCAACAGGGCTCTGCCAATGTACTGACAATTTTGTTTCGAGCCCATGCATGCAGCAGTGCTGTAGGAGAGGACAATATGATTTGGACAACGTTTTTAAAAAGTCCTTTTTTTCAGCAATAAAAGCCTCATGCAATTTTATTATACGATCAAAATAAACTACATTAAACATTGCTATTATGGTTCCCATTACTGGGTCATTTTATGTTCATGTGTAAAATTTATTAAAATAAACAAAATTGTTGCGTGGAACTAGACGAAATAATTTGCATCGGGGCTCGTACATAGGGTCCTATTTTCCCGCACTAGTGCGTAAAATAGCACTTTTCGTGCGAATTTCAAATTTTAAAGGGCCATATGTACTGTAAAACGTAAGATACACGTGCGAATAAGTAATTAGCAACTCGTGTCGATTTAAAACACTCCCTTCGGTCGTGTTTTCGCCACTCGTTTCGAATTTCCTCTTTTTCGCACTTGTATCGTAAATAACTATTATAAGTTTGCCAAAAAAAGGCCGAGTCACAACTCCAGGCAATAAGTAGATACGCATCGCTATGGTGGGTTTATTATTATAGTGTATGACTTGTTTGTTTTTTAGCTTCTGCGTTCAATTTACCCTGTCTTTAAGAAATCCCTAAAAAAGAAATGATAAAAAATGTTTAAAAACTTTTAAGAAAAATAAGCCTAAGCCAACGGAACGAAACAATGTAAGTACCTACCTATATTTTATGGACTACTGTTGTGTAATATAAGAAGAAACGGGTTTGATAGGATAGTGTACATAAAATTGTAGAAATTTTTGAGGTTGCCACTGAGCTTCAACAGGCAACACATTAGTGACATAATGCAAACATCCATACATCCCTCTCCTGCTGCATAAGGGCGTCCTTCACGTTAGTTGTTGACGTTTGGCATTAACATATGTAACTGATATTTTCACCTAACATCTAAACTGTATAATAGGTAATTAGATAAATTAGACCAACACTGCATATAGGGACCGTGCGCGTTGGAGGGTCTGCCATCTTGTGGCCTGAATCGGAAACATGTGCACATGTACATTGCCAAAGCAAGTACTACCATCTACCGTTCTCGTCGTTACGTTTCCTTGTGCACGGGGCCTATACCATCAATTCAGTAATTGGACATCGATGCCTTGATTTATAAATATAAAGTTATTTATTAAGAGAAGTATCTTACCCGTCATTTGACCAGATCATTCATAAACTTTACATCTATAAATCAGATCACAATCCGCCAAATGTACCTATATTTATAGCATTTATGGCCCACTACGTTTAAAACACGTTTTATGTTATTTTCCGAGTTTAACTACATACGTTTTGGTTTATTCGTTTAAGTAGATGCTTACTAGGTATTTCCCATCTTCGTTAAATAACAAGTTTACACAGAAATATTTTTTAAATAAAAATTGAACAACTAATAATCTAATCTAGTAACTTATAATCGAAGCGTCCTTCAAATTCTCCTTCAACCCCCTAGTTGAGAGGAGGTTGAAAGTTTGTATCGATAACAAATATTTTTTTGAGTGAGGGACTGGAAACTTGGTTTAGACATTGTGGCAGGCTGTTTAGACAGAATCGGCCTGATTCGAACTTCAAGATACGTCAAATATTCCGTCAGTGGTTACATATCAGAATACCGAAAACTGATTTACCTAATGTTGAATCACCTATGCTTGATTCACCTATTTTTATTAAATTACCTATCAATAATTTTACCTAAACATTGACTGACCTAAGTTTATAATACCTAAGCTTAAATAACCTAATGAACGAAATACCTAATGCACGATATACCTAATGCACGTTTTAACTACTGCACGTTTCACCTAAAGCTATTGTACCTAATGCACGAATCACCTATAGCTGATATACCTAATGGACGATACACCTAAAGCTGATATACCTAATGAACGATGTACCTAAATTTGATTTATCTAATGGACGAAATACCTAAAACTGTTAAACCTATCGCACGAAATACCTAAAGTTGATATACTTCCTGCACGCATTACCTAATGTCGATATGCCTAATGCACGGAATACCTAAAGTCTATATATCTAGTATAAAATTCATATCATTTTGCCGAATAATCAAGTCGCAACTCCACCCAATAAATCGTATGATTTCCCAACCTTACAGTAGAAACTGTTTGTTTGGATAACAACTTAAAAATACACTTTTTGAAACGCTTCTTTTTAGGTAGTAGAATGATTTCTTAAGTCTAATACAAAATTAGTTATCTTATCTTATCAAAAACTTAATTTTTGTAAGTTAGCATCATGACGATGAAATAAAAGTCGGTTTTGGCACTGTTTGGTCGCAGTTAACCTAACACGCTCCTCCTCGCTTTGCTCGTCGTCGCACCTATCTCGACTCTGGCAAATGACTAGACCTTATATTATAATAAAAAATAGTAAGTCAATTGAATGATTTGGCTAAAAAATTTATACCAAATGTTGTAAGTATGTCCTAATAATATTCTACTAAACAATAATTATATTTTTGATTTTAGGTACATATTTTGTTCACTATTAAGTGCATCGAGTTCAGGTATTTCGTGCATTAGGTGTATCGAATTTAGGTATTTCGTTCATTAGGTATGTTAACTTTAGGTAATTTGATCATTAGGTATACCGACTTTAGGTAATTCGTGCAGTAGGTATGTTAACTTTAGGCAATTCGATCATTAGGAATACCGAGTTTAGGTATTTCGTGCATTAGGTATATCAACATTAGGTGTTTCATGTATTAGGTATATTAGCTTTAGGTATTTCTAGTATTAGGTGTTTCAACTTTAGGTAAATCGAGCATAGGTATTCTGAGCTTAGGTAAACCAATTGTAGGTGAAACGTGCAATAGGTAATTCGTTCATTAGGTGTTATGAGCGTAGGTTAATTGGTCATTAGGTATTTAAAAAAATAGGTGAAACGAGCATAGGTGATTCAACATTAGGTAAATCGATTTTCGGTATTCTGATATGTAACCCCGTCAGTATATTATGTCATAATCATAATGTCAGTGTCAAGCCCGTTTCTTCAAACAAAAATTTCACTTTTGACACTCACCTATCTAATCCATATCGTATCTAGATGTAATATTTGACGTACTTATCTTAAAGTTCGAATCGGACCGAATTTTACGTTTATAAATTAAAACAAGCATTATATATAACTCCACGCGAACGAAGTCGTGGGCAACAGCTAGTTGTAATACCTACCTATATTGACAATGATTTATCTTATTATTACAAAACTTGCAGTGGTCGTCCTTATTCCCACGCACCAAGTGTGTTCGGTTTACTTTACCCTTCACAATGGAGTAACCCTTAGTACCAAAGAAAGTTAAATTCTACCAAATTCCCTGGAAGTTTTGTTTTCTATAGGTACAACTACAAGGACTTACTAGCTGTTCTAAATTGTACATTTAAAACGCCTATATATAAGTACACATATGAGCGACTTTATAGAGGTTGGCAGAGTTAGTTCGCTTGTATGGTGTATAGTATGCGTGAGGTGGGTCCAGGGGAGGGCAGATGAGGGAGGATGGGGGTCTCCTCCCGGGGTAGAGTACAGGACGCGCCTAAAGGGGCCTCGTCCAGAGAAAGTAAAATACCCTGGTATGAGGGAGGCTAGTATTGTCAAACCGATGTATAACTATAGCTTTAAACTATATATCGGGACCCTATATAGGCTGTGGAGTACTTATTTACATACGTATATAAGTTTATCTATTATGCAGACATAGGAAATGGAACAGGTTGGGAAAGGGACGCGCGCTTGGAAATTTGCTTACATCTATTGGACCGAGAGGGTCTATTAGTTATACGTGTCGAGTCGCCTCGGCGCTTTCCAATAAGACACATTAGTCTTAGCCGAACTTAACTGAATGAGTTACTTTGAAAGCTTTAACTGTGATTTTTCGTTTGTTTCCATTATTTCGATAGGTACCTGTATAAAACTGCGGACAAAAGTTGGTGTGGTTTTCTATTTCTTTTAATAGATTATTTTATAGACGGCCATATTTAACCCGACTGGCGACAAAGTGAGGTTTAAGTATTGGAGTGTTAATTTTATATTGTTATGTCTACTGATTTGCCATATCAAAGGTTGTCCATTTTGTTGGAAAACTCGTTACTGTTTACCTAGAAGGCTTCGTTAGATTCGTGATTAATGAGGAAGTTTAAGAATTATTTTTATTGAAACATTAAGCAAATGTGACGTCCCACGGTCAAAGGTACCTTATGGCGGGTATGGAGTTATGCATACCCCAGTAATCTACAATAAATAAGCTATCGATAACACAAAAGATCAACCTTCTAGGTTGCGTAGTTACAGAGATATGATTTTTTGAAAATAATGTTGTGAAATGAGCAACTTTACGATAGAGAAGTTTTAAGTTTAGCCGCCTAAAAAACTATGTTCCTGAAGTAAGTTACATAGTTGACTACAAATAATAATACCTTATATATCTGAGATTAAAAAAATATTGCGACTTGTTCTGTAATGCAAATAGAAACTTTTGATATCGACTGATTTATGTGTATACTAACCAATCTCTTGAAAATAAAGTTTTATTTCATTTTCACGATTGATTGCAATGAGCTCTCAAGATTTAAATTTTATCTATTAGAAAACGACACTGACAGACAGTTTAAGCAACAAACAATACCGATTTAGAGGTGAAAATGTATTTTCTGACTTTTTCATATAAAATCACAAAATTGAATATTTTTACTTTTAATGTCACACACAATCAATTTTTCTGAGCACATATGAAAGAAATTCTGTCATTCAAATGAAATAAATCCTAAAACCCCAACTAAATACTATATTTAACCCCTTATGCCACTTTAAACTTACATAACAATAACAGTATTTGCTCCATACATTTACGAAAAGGTACCTTATGGAAATAAATCTAATAATACATCACTAGTAAATATCAATCATATTACAGTTTATCTTTTATGAATAGAAAATATTAATTTACATTAAACTGCCCCAAATTTAATTCGTTCTTCGTCATAATAATCTTAAAAAAGACCAATAATTTGTATGTAATGAAAAGGTACCTTGTGATTAAGTTACATGATGAGGCATGATGATGATGGAACAGTTAGGATAAACTAATAATATTTTGGTAATGGTATAAATCGTCTATTTCTTATCAATAATATATTTCGGTTTCTATTGAAGATAAGCGGCATTGAGGTTCAATGACCTCAGATATTCCATAAGGTAATGCGTCGGGTATTGGCATTTTTCAGCAAACCAATGGCTGATTTACTGCATGCGACCAAACCAAATGAAGATTATTCTAGTTAAGAAAGACTTGACGAGAGTAACTTTGGTATAATAGCAGACTACTTGGATTTGTGATGTCGGTCTATGTACGGTCATAATATTTGCGAGGCGCCCCAACCAGAACTGAAATTATCAAATTAGTTTTGCAGAATGCTAATACAGGAAATTGGTAGAGAACTACCAAACTTCTTTTACCGTATTGACTAGTTTTTTTGGGAATTTTCAATCTTTTTTCCATAAGGTACCTTTTCTACTAAACTCTGAGACGACATTACTAGGCTTATAACTAACTTATAACAAAAATAAAAACAGGTAAACAAACGTTACGCATTAAGGTTTCAGATCACACAATAAAAAAAAATTGAGCATTTTTTCACCTCTTTACAAAACATTTCATATCTCCGAAACTAGAAACCCTCATAAGGTACCTTTTCCCGTGGAACGTCACAAATAAATATAAATATTGTATAAAATCTTATAGGTAACCTAAACGTAACTAAATTAATCAAAATAATACATCCCTAAACCTAAACTACAATAGAGGAAGTATAGCATAATTATGTTATATCTAATATTTAGGTGTATTTGCGCGTATCTAGTATTTTTTTTCTCTTAAGTTATAATTATGAAATACCTATAGGCTGTTCTTCGTTTTATTGTGCCACGCCGCGTGCCACCGGCCTTTGAAAATCACGTTCAGGTTTTGCGAGCCGTAGGTACAGTCGACGTCAAAGATATGTGTACACTTTTGCACCTTACTCCTTTGTAATAAGGCGAAAAGTGTAAACATATCTTTGACGTCGACTGTACGTATACGTGCTCATCAGAGGAGATTGTAGGGGTCCGTTCTCTGGGTGTTACTTCGTCGCTACATGTACTCGTAGCATCTCAAGTTTAGCAACATCATCTGTCTTAGATACATTTACACTCAAGATCATTTCGGGTTTATTCTTGTAGCTTCGCTGTATCTTTTAGTTTGCACTATTTCGATATACATATTAAAGTACCTATTATAATTTTATATCATACATTACGTATGTACCTATACTAGTTCAACATTAGGTAAATGTTACGCCAATACACATATTATGTATTTAACTCAAATTATTTTTCCAAATTATCGACGGCAACATAATTCGTCGTAGTAGTGATATGACTATAAATAAACTCGTAAAATCCAAGAGTAGGTACGAAATATTATATATTAGGGATTCGTGAAATGAACAATAAAAGTACAATATCTGGGAGACCGAGCTTTGCTAGGAAAACATATAAGTATAATCTCAAAAATGCGCGTTTTCCCAGAGTTAAGACCTAGCTAAATCGATTTTCCCCCCCGAAAACCTCATATAGCTAATTTTGTCGAAATCGTTAGCCATTTCCGAGATCCCCGAAATATATAAATATATATGTAGGTATTATAAATACAAGAATTGCTCGTTTAAAGGTAGATATTAAGGAGAAAATAGTACTTTACAGTACATATGGATCTATTTTGCCGCACTAGTGCGTAAAATAGCACTTTTCGTGCGATGTCAAAAGTTTAAAAAAATTCCTCTTTCCCGCACTTGTATCGTAAATAACTATTACAGTGCATATGGTGCTACTTTACCGCACTAGTGCGATAATTGGCACATTACGTGACTACGTCGAAAATTTAAAGGGCCATAATATGTAGGCACTGTAATACTGTAATAGTACATTACGACACAAGTGAGAAAAATAGGAAAATCGAATCGTTGTATAATTCATGAACCGAAATTTTCGCGGGTTTTTCGATATTTGACAAAGTTGCGTTCGGCGCTCGAAGTCACAAACTTGTATTATTCATTGGGCCAACATCATAAACACGTCTGCAACAAATCAGAACTACCGGATTTAACGCAAACGCGAAATGTATAAAATTACTGTATTATAATCATGAAACTTAGAAATAATATTACTTTTATATTTCCTTGAAATTCTTTAGTAACCAAATCGAGCCTGACCCCTTATTAGGAAGTTATATGCACGAATTCAGGGGTCAAATATTACCGGATATGGTTTGCAAGCTAAACCAATACGATATATTTTTGTGAATTAGATACCCAACGTTATTGTTATTACCACCTAATTAGGCACTACTTAGTTAGGTCACCTGTGTTAAAGTGACATCTGTTGGTTATTAATGTTATTATCGAACGAGCGAGCGAAGCGAAGCGAAGTTCTTACATTCGACTTGGATCACGCGGCTGGCTAGCGGCACGTCCCTGCATTTCGATGTTTTTAAGCTGAGCTGTCATAAGATAGTTTGATACTCAAGAACTTAAGTAAATTTGTTCTAATTTAAATGAAATTGGGTAAACGTTTAGTTGAGGGCATTATATTTTAGTGATTAAATTATGAGCAGGCTCGATTAAGGGATTATTGAGGTAGAAGAGCTTAGAAGGCCAAAAAGCTGTTTGTGAGAGGCCTAGCTATTCTGGTCATTTTATTTGCAAAAAACATGGTCGAATTTAGTATCAAATGAAAGTGCTCGGTTTGCACTTTTATAATATCGTTTTTAAATTTACCTTTTTTAAATAATTAGCAAGATAAAAATAAAATAATATAAACATAATATAGGTATTTGACATTTGACAGGAAATATTTCGGCTTAGCACAGATACAGTTTATTTTAATCTCTATGATTTCTATGATGACTTTAATCCAGGGGAGGGACAGTCGTATATAAAGCACTTTATTCGAAAAAATAGCGACATCTATATTACTTAACGCTAAACTTTTTTCTAATATGGCTTCACTTAATTCGTCAGAACGTCTTAAAAGTCTTGTATCTAAGGCATGGATCAAACAAAAAAACATATTATTATTTATGGACATCGTTGCCATGGAGGCGATTGTCACAAAAAACAACTTTGTCAAATAAAACTCAAAATATTATATCACCCCATTTACTAAATATATTAATAAGGGTCACTCACGGAAGTTTTGTTATTAAAACACCCCATTTATTGTCTGTACTACGACATAATTCAGATAAATAAAAATACTTTCAGTTTTACAATGTTAAAAGAAACAATACGCCATCACAGTTGCTGAAAACTTTATTACCAAAAAATTTAGAAAAATTATGGCGGGTAGATTCACAACCTGCTGCGTGTAATTGTGTTTCGTGGTCAATTGTGTGTTATTCCAACCGTGTATGATAGGTAATTTATTTACATCAACAGTCAAGTTAAAAGTATCTAATCTGTTTTCGTGTATTAATAAATATCCTGAAGCCTTTCTTCAAAGTCAAAGTTTTTTACGTTCGCAACATACTTAGACGCTATTTATACCTCTCCCCCCCTGATATTGACGTTGATATTTCTAGTTAAGAATTACAGATGGCACTTCAAAATGGATGCAAAGTTCCACGAGAGGGCTCTCTTTGTCCTATATATTATACATACTACTCTTTGCTTAAATCTATCAGTCAAGGGCTCCACAGACCTTGCAATAAATCCAGGCGATTTTTGATCCATTGCAGCCTATAGTGCGACATGAAATAGTAGAAATTGAATAAAATGGAACTCAAAAATGTCCATACTAAATTGTTGCCATGTGTAAGCATTTTACGTCAAAAATGTGACAGGTACGTAGAAAGTGGTGCTCTCATTTATTTTCTACTATTTTATGACGCACTATACGATACCGAGTAGGTGCAACAAAGTCAATCGCTCTATAATAATTTTTGGTTAGCTGCGAGTTCTCAGTTCGGGGCGAACTACTAGTTACTTAAATTAACCTAGCTATCTTCTTTTACACGGATAGTGTAAGGATCACTCACGCAAACAAGCGCTCGACCAAAATCTGCTACCAATTTTCAAATGAATTATTCAATAATTCTTTGGGTAACTGATTCTGCTGATTCTTTGAGTGATTTTTAAATCTGCGTAGACAAACGATATGCACTACCTACACTCACATCAAGGTTTGAAGTAGGTACAGGAAATGAAAATCTTCGTACGTTTAAGAGAAAATATACCAATAATATTGTATGAAATTCGCATTAGGTGAACCACCTTAAGGAGTTTTTTTAAACGTAATACTGAAGTCTAGTTAGAATCCAAAAGTTTTGATTGATATCAATGTATGCCATGATGTACCATGTGTCATGAATTCCACTTAATTGTCGAAACTACTGTAGGCCAAGCAATAAGAAGGTATAGACTTAGAGGGAAATGCTAGGAACACAATTTTTGACCCCGTAACTTTGTTTGGACTAGTTAGGAGGTGAACATATCGAAAGTCCCCGGCCGTAGCCCCGGTGCTGGGGGGTAGAGGGGGTAAAGAAGGTCTAATTTTACGGTTTTTCAGTTATATCTTGGAAACTTTGCGTCTTAGCGACATGATTACTAAGACAAACTAAAAAAAGCTGATAAAATTTGTTACAAGTTTTATTCAATCAAGTTTTTCGATATCTTGAATAGTTTTTGAGATATCCGCTCTTGAAAGTTTATTTAGGGCTTTCAATTTTATCTTGATATCTACATTCGTGAAGCTGCTAGGCCGTGCTTGGTATCATTTTCGTATAAATCGGGGGTGCTGAATTCATTTTTGGTATCACATTGGCACCATTCCTAAGAAATTTGATATGTTTACCGGCCGGGGACTTTTGATATGTTCACCTCCTAACTAGTCCAAACAAAGTTACGGAGTCAAAAATTGTGTTCCTAGCATTTCCCTCTACAACGTTTTTTGAACATTCATTTCCTGACCTACTGGGCTGATTTTAATGAATAAAGTATTAATCCAGTAAGGTCCAGGTGGCATAAGATACACTCTTAAGCGTTCAAAAAAGGGTTGTGAAGTTCACAATGTGAACGCAAAAATCGATAATCGGATTTGTAGGTAATTGCTACCGGTAAATACTTCCGAGTTTCGAGTCTTTTTAGTTTATGCATAGAGAAATTAAAGTAAAGAAAGAGTGATACCTAACTCCATACATCAGTTTTCTTACCAAAACGCGAGTTATTTTGTAGTCGACATCTAACGTCAAGTAGTAGTGGAGTTAGTACCGCTACTTGACACCAGATGTCACAAGTGTCGAAACTGACGAAAAATGTACCTACTACTAAAACAATTTACAACTAGTATTAGTTAGTAGGTAAACATTTGAAATATTTATTCGTAATAACGCTTATACAGTATCTCCTCGCGTATAACAGAGGGCTGGTTGTCTATGTACTACATATAATGATAACGAATTTAATTAAGTTTAGCCGAGACGCTGAGACGTAAGCCGGCTCCGCATAGTGGCGCGGCCTGCCGGCAATCGAAGGGGGGCGTCCGAGTGGCGCATGTAAATGCGAGCACCGCTTCCACGGGCCGGAACCTACAGCCGCAGTAGCCTACATTGGGAGGAATGGAATATATATATCAAGCCGAGCGAAAAGTCCACTACACACCCCGCCGGGTGGCGGGGCCCGAACGTGCGTTCGATTCAAACGAGCCACGGTCGCCCCCGCCTGAAGCTCAAGCAATTTTATCTTCGGAGTGTTTTTGCACAACGTTGCATAATGACCCAGCAGCGCTGCACTCCGGCTACGTGAGCAGCGCGGCCAGGTCAGTCGCCGTGTCGCGCCGCTCTCTTACCTTGCCTTAAAACAATACAACGCCGCTATCCTTTTGATTCCCGTCCGCCTACTCATTTTCAGAGGCACCTTGGAAAGCGATTTTAAGGCGTAATTTCGGATTTTTCTTTTTACCTCGAGAAACTCCCGCGTAAAATAAATATACTTAAACCCGACCCTCCGCTGGAAAAGAGGAAAAAAATACTAAAAATTAACAAAATATTTGTTTTACAGTTCTGTAAACATCTCTAATTACGACCTGTTCAAATTATTTTTTTCCTCTGCAGCGTGCGGAGCGGCGCTCTAATTAACATCTATTACAGGTATTTCGGGAACAGAGGAGTATCATTTGGCAAGGGCGCTGAGTACACTCAATTAAACGAGGCCGGAGCCCCGCCTGCGCGCCTGGCCGCGGGCTACCAACACACCTTTACTTATTGGTGCTTCATCAACTTAAACTTGCTACGAATTACACAGGCTGACTGTTTTATTTCATACAGCTATTAATAATCAAACCATGGACATCGTCACAGCAGCGCTACTATTACAGCGCGAGGGAAACATTGGTACTACGTTTGTCTGGAAGGTTTGGCGACGTCGGCTGCCACCGCTTCGGTAATGCTTTGCCGGTGCTGGCGGGCTCACAGCACTTACCTCGGCCTATAGGTGGCGCACGTGAGTCCGACGGCCATCCGACACACTGGGTCGCCTCCCCGTGGTCACCCGTTCGGAACGGCTCGCCCGCCGCCCCGGGAACCTCCACCCGCCACCCTCTTTAAAAGCCAGTGGCGAGCTTCAAGAGAAAGTGCCGCGTACGTACGCTCACATACGTAGAACCATCTTTAGCGAGAGCCGACAAGCTCGAGGCCAGCGGGGGAGAGCCTCGGATTATGTGGAGGCGACGCCCGGCCGCCCCGTATGCGTAAGTGCGTACACACAAAGCCTTCCAACATACATTTGCATAGTGACATTGTACGGTAATAATGTATGTGACCAGTCGGCTCGCCGCCGCCCTGCGGCGACATCTTTCAATAGATCGCTCGCTTGTTCTGCTCCTCCCGAGTGTATCGCCCGCCCCCTCCTGTCTCCCAAGCGAGCCGCTTTCTAATTAAAATATCTACATCTACGCAGTTATACATGTCAATTTTAAATTACTTAAGCCCTTGTACTTTTTTCTGTTAGTAATTAGTAGATTGTTAACCAAGGGATGAAAGGCACTAATTTCTGCCATTAGCCAAGGTATAGTTTGGCGCTAGAACGCAGTGTGTGTGCCAATAGTCCGACGCTGAAATGATGACTTTCACCTGAGTTAAACACCTGAGAAAAGTAAAATCATGCGTTTTTTTTAAAACATGACTAAGTATAAATTTTTATAGTATTTTTGAGGGTACTTTCAATTAACAAATTAGGTAAAAGTATAATCGTTATTTATGGAATGGTGAGTCAAATAACAAAATGGAAATTGTATAACAAATCCATTTATACCCAAATTTCAATTGCTTATCGTAAAAAAATATATACAGGATGGAACATTTCTAGACACTGAGCTTAAAGGATAATGTTATATAAGTGATCTACAATCGAGTTATTATAATCGTAAAGCTGAAGTAACAAGTAAAACAAAATCACTGAAATAAAATATTTTTATATCAGTGACAACCCTACAAAGATATTTACATTTTAAATTGACACATGTCATGTCATACAATAGGATATACTTGCTAGGGTTGAAACATAAAGATTTTTGCACTAATGTTTAACAAACTGTATCTCTAAAACGGTTAGAAATATTAACGTGATTAATAAGTGAAAAATAAAGTACGTAGCCTAAACAATTCCCCGTTTGCGTAAAAGTCCTTCGTTCTGTTCCACCCGATATAATCGTACTTGGAGGCTAAAATGCTATAGTGCAGAAACGTATCATTTTCTGCAGACCAATTTTTCTTACAACAACAATGAGCATGAGAAATGAAAAATTAATTGTCATACTCAATGAAATAGAAACTAAACCTATTTATTTTTATTTTCTCGTATTCGAAATGAAAAGTAGAGTGTTTAACTCGGGTGAAAGGCATGAAATGAGAGTTCTTCATCCCTTGATTAACAATCGACTATTCTATATAATTGGTACATTTTCGGGTAGTTATAACATTTATTGGTTAACCGACCAATTACAAAACCGCCTGGATCTGTAACTGAAAGACCTGACTTTAACTTAACCAACATTATTTGATCGTGTAATGTTTTCATCTACCCTCACCTATCTTAAGGACCCATTTGTTTACTTTTATTTAAATACCTAAAGATACAGAGTACAGTCACCTGCAATAATATGTTACTCTTCGAAGGCCGCAAAAATATGTGACACGCACTTCTGGCTCTACAAATAAGATGATGTTAGATGTTTTTGCGGCCTTTGAAGAATAACATATTATTGCAGGTAACTTTACTTACTTTATATTTATCTATTTCAAAATTTCGCTGTAAACCGCCCACCTTACCGATAAAGGTTCAAGAAATCCTCGCATAAGTATAGTATCGACACAAAATTGGAATGGAATAAAATTATTAAAGTCTAGTCTTGTTTAGGTATTATTTCAAATTGGCGTAGGAATCGTTGAACAACACGAACGAAATAATAAATGAATGAAACACTCCTAACTGTACATCGGTGGACCTTATTACAAAAGGCATAAGGCAACTAACAAATTGGTAATAACATCTGAACCTTTTACGACTGATTAACCCTTTTCCAGGCAGCACCAATCTACAAGGTTTTACCAAAAAATCCAAATATATTCCAATCAATCCAGCTTTGATGATTAATTTGAATACATGTCACATTTCTCGAAAGTCCAATCTAATTTGAACCTTAAATCGGAATGCTAAAGTTGAAATTCTATTGGTGCGTATGTGGTCGATAAATCGTACTATGCCTGGAAAAGGGTTAATCGTAGGTGCGTCGTAAATAAGCAAGTTTTAAAACGTGACGTTGTATTTATAAATGTCATTTATACCGCACTTTAGTTTAAATGAAAACTGTTCTTAAATGGTAGTTGCACAGACGTTTGTATAACATAGTAAAAAGCAATTTAATCATTGTCGTAAAAAAGTTTTTATACATACACAGCACTTTGGTCATTGAAAAGCTTTATGAGTGACTACTATACCTACAACTAATCATAGCATCAGCTTTTTACAGCTGTTAAAATGCTAAAATGCCATACAACAGTCATAAACACGACCGTCTTATAGCTAATGGGTGATGATCAGGGTGATGGCGGCCGTATCGTGTCGGCTTAGGAGTTTTAAGTCGTAAGCTAGTGCTTTTAATTATAAATGAGTCATAATAACTACTCAGAGATAAAAATTCAATTAATTTATTAAATTAAATATAATAAATTAACAATATTTAAAGAGGGCATGTCTTAAGAAAATATTATGTTCACATGCGTATCTGATTTGTTATACGAGTACTTACCCATTTTAGTTACACTAGTTGATCTCGAGTCAGTCATACTTAAGTACTTAAAATGCTAAAAAGAATAATACCTACTTACTGTTTTTCACGAATTGTTTGACCTGTTATGATTGAAACTGCTTCGCTATTGCATTTCCATGACTCATACCTATGTCGTACAAACGTCTGCGTTATGATTACTCTACAAGCAATTGCACTTACAAAGCGAGAACTGAACAAACAAAAAAAACAGTGTGTACACAGAAATTAACGTTCATTCGGATTAGGTATATCTCTCTCGAATCCTGTGGGTATACTACTATCTATCGAGACAAAGATAACGTAAAATCAATAAAATGGTGTTCAAGTGGAACGAACAAAATAGCAAAATACTCTTTTATTTTTGGAGCATTTTAAAAATGCCACTGAAACCACAAAATTGATGACCATAAAGACAGAACAATCCGGGAAAATTCTATAAAATCTCTAATTAGTGATTAGAAAACTTAGAGGTTAGTGAAGAAGAAATTAAACTTAAAATGAAGACGATACGATTATTAAATGAAATCAAATTAAACTTATACTAAGACGCACAACTTCATTCGACGCCATAGTGAAAGAAAAGAAAAAATTAATAATCTTTTCAGCAGCCGTGTGAACGTGGAATGAAAGGAAAATGAAACATTCACTCAAGTGAACATTCATCCGAGTGAATCGTCTGATCCCACCTTTACGATACTTTTCCCACTAAAAAGTCGTTTAATATATTTTTTATGACAGCTGTAGGACTAAAATGTGCTTACTTATGACGATTGAGTGACCATTCTACGACTATTAAGCCATAAAAAATGCGCCAAAATCGCGTCATATGAACGTTTGTATGCCTTAAATTGCATACCATCATCAAGTTGTATGAAAAACGTTTGCACAACATTCATATGACATATTTTTGCTAGTTGGGGTCGACCGAAGTAAAGTGGGTAAATTTTAAGTAAAATGACAGTTTGCTCGTAAACCGCTTTTAGTTCCATAATCCTAGATACCTATGCATGAGATATGCGCGTGCTTTTTAGGGTTTCGTAGTCACCTAGAAACCCTTAAAGGGCCCGGGCCGAGGCGTCCGACATGTCATATTCTATGACGGCTGATCGGTGATCACGTGTTTTCCATAGAAAACGAAGCTCCGGACGCTCCGGTCTAGCGTGAGTCATCCTTTATAGTTTCGCCATGTCCGTCTGTCTGTCCGTCTGTCCGAGGCTTTGCTCCGTGATCGTTAGGGCTTAGAAAGGTGCAGGTCTTTTATTTTTCACTTTGCTGGTGGGCTTTGTCTATTTTTGTGTAACATTTACTTTAACAATTACCCTGTATCTAGCTTTAAGTGTTTTAGTGAGTAAGTTCTTCTCTCTTTTTTGTAACTGAAGTGGCGCTGTATGTAGAAGGTTTTTACAATAAATGTCAATAAATGTCTTAAATAAATTTGGCATGGACACATAAATCATGAATTGCGACAGAACGGTAAAATAAAGCCTATTTTTTTTTATATTATTGCTTTGACACAATGGATAGAGTATCGTTGGATAGGTATTTCTAAACGAATAACCATTATCCAAGAACATTATTTGATAAAGTAGATGTTCTCGGAAATAATCCCTCCGAAAGAAAATAAATATTTGTCCCCCCCTTTATTTGATAAAGTAGATGTTCTCGGAAATAATCCCTCCGAAAGAAAATAAATATTTGTCCCCCCCTTTCCCCCCTCTAACTTTTGAACCATGGGTCCAAAAAATATGAAAAAAATCGTGAAATAAAATCTTAATAAATGCTTTCAATGAAAACTATAGTGAACATCTCCACCACTCGCTCCAGTCGTTTTTGAGCTATTGCAAAAAATCGTCTCTTAGTATAAAGACGTAGTACAAGGCGCTGCAAAGGTACTCCCTCATCTCCCTCTCCCTCATGCTTGCTTGCATGCTCTTGGCCGATTTTTTAAGTATATTATCGGTCTTGTGCGTTAATGTATGATAAAGATGACTCACGTTAGACCGGGCCGTGTCCGGGACGGAGCTTCCGGTGCATCGTTTTCTATGGAAAGCATCACGTGATCGCCTGTCATGACATAGAAAACTAAGTGTCGGAAGCTACGACCCGGACACGGCCCGGGCTGATCACTTGATCAGTTCAAAAGACCAGTGAGTATTTAAGGGACTTAATACGCATAATAACTATAAATAGCGTTGCATGGAGAATGCCCCCACTCAAGTTAGTTATAACATTCGAGTAGCAACCCTAAGGGCATTCTGCTGGGCAAAGTTATAAAAAGTTGTACCCAAATATGTTTATGACATTGCCCACTACCATAACTGCAAAAGTAATACAGATAAGGTGTTGATATTTCGTCTACAACGAAGAATTGCATAAAAGTTACTGTTAAAATGAAATACATGTAGAACTTTTCTAGGCCGAGATACCATCGAAGGTTTTAGATCCACTTTGGCCCACCAAAAAAAAACGCACTCACAATCGGCTCCCACACTGACTGAAGTTAGATACGCGTCAATCTAGGCCAGTGTTTCCAACAATATGATATAAGTACTACTAGAAACCACAGATTAAAAAGAAAGTGTACCTGTAACTATTTTTGAGTTATTTCGCTTTTGCTGAACTGTGACGCGGTGGGCAAAGCTATGTTAAAAAGGCAAAGTTGTAAAATTTTACGGTAACTTCTAGTTAAAATAAAACGCGCTACTTTACCAACCGCCTCACATGCCTAAGTGGTAGATTTAGATACTTACCACAAGTTAATGTAAATTGGTAGGTAGGTACATAACTATATATATAGGTACCTACATGTGTATGTAAAAAAAATATGATTAAGTATAAACTTTTATACTATTTCTTATTAACAATATAGTACCTATCGTAATTTATTAAATAAATAAATTGTACAACAAATCCATTTTAAACCAAATTTTGATTGTTTATTGTAAAAAAAAATAAAAAACGTACCTAGTCGGAAAGTAAAATCTTTCTTTATATGTGTTGTGTGTGTGTGTGTGTGTGTGTGTGTGTGTGTGTGTGTGTGTGTGTGTGTGTGTGTGTGTGTGTGTGTGTGTGTGTGTGTGTGTGTGTGTGTGTGTGTGTGTGTGTGTGTGTGTGTGTGTGTGTGTATGTGTGTGGTTTTTTCTTTATGTGTATGTTAAATGTGTAAAAATGTGTATAGAGTTTAAGTTTTATTTAAGTACCTACTTATAATATATGGAATAATTTATTTCTGAAATAAAATATATATTATAATTAAAATGCCCTAGAGCAGAAACGTATCTCTTTCTGCACACTTGATAGAACATCAATGATCCACTTTCCGATCGTGAGAAATGAAAAAGTAATTTGTTGCAAATTGAGTGGCACTCAATATTCACTGGGTAGGTATGTTACTTTGCTCATACACCCTTTTGAGTGTAAAGCGCTTTTTACTGGAATGCGTAATTTTAATTTATTGAACATCGCTGGATAGCACATGTGTGTATATGAGGATTTCTTGAAGTTCCGTCGATACAGCGGGCGGTGGGCGGCGCGGCGCGGGCCCGAGCCGGACCGCGTGTGCGTGTGTGTGCGTATGTCTCGGACCCCGCACGTTACGCAGATTTCTCTAACGATTTTCCCGGAGTGTGAAATGTAAAATAAGGGGTTAGGCGAGCTTGAGTTCGCCCCTTCCCTTCGCCCCTCGCTCGCCAAATTGATGACCAGTTATGTACAAGCAGGTTTGTTAAATTTAACACAAGGACGATACTAAGTTATATGTATTAGGTAGAAAGTTTACCAAGACGACCTACGGTTCAATAATTATTTCTCCAATATTTATTTATATTTACGTAAGGATTTTCGGACTAATCCCAATAAGGCCTAGTTTCCCCTCTGGGTTGGAAGGTCAGATGGCAGTCGCTTTCGTAAAAACTAGTGCCTACGTCAAATCATGGGATTAGTTGTCAAGCGGACCCCAGGCTCTCATGAGCCGTGGCGAAATGCCGGGATAACGCGAGGAAGAAGATTTACGTAAGGATTTTATTTTATGTAACTGATTATTCACATCATGAATCACCCGCTGTAAATAAAGGACCGGTAAGCAGAGGATCAGTAATAACTTCATAACTTAAAATCTGTTTCGCCTTTAGTATCATTTCATATATTTTTCACCACACCAGCTCGGAAAGGCTTACCTTGCACTGAAACTAAAAAACTGATAGCAAAGTTGCATTTTATTCACATGTGAGGCAAAGTAATCAAATGCAAATTTTGAGTTGTTTTCTTATGTTTGCTGGTACAATTGACTTTTAAATGATGATTTAGGATGATATATAGTTAATAACATTCATTTGGATTTGATTTTGTTTGATATTTTACATTTATTTTAGGGATGTAACGATACCGATACCGATACGATATATCGGCCGATATAATCGGCAGGCCGATATATCGGCATCGCCGATTTAAATACACCCGATTTAAATGCAAATAGAAACTTTTGATATCGACAGATTTATGTGTATACTAACCAATCTCTTGAAAATAAAGTTTTATTTCATTTTCACGATTGGTTGCAATGAGCTCTCAAGATTTAAATTTTATCTATTAGAAAACGACACTGACAGACAGTTTAAGCAAAAAACAATACCGAATTAGAGGTGAAAATGTATTTTCTGACTTTTTCATATAAAATCACAAAATTGAATATTTTTACTTTTAATGTGACACACAATCAATTTTTCTGAGCACATATGAAAGAAATTCTGTCATTCAAATGAAATAAATCCTAAAACCCCAACTAAATACTATATTTAACCCCTTATGCCACTTTAAACTTACATAACAATAACAGTATTTGCTCCATACATTTACGAAAAGGTACCTTATGGAAATAAATCTAATAATACATCACTACAAAATATCAATCATATTATAGTTTATCTTTTATGAATAGAAAATATCAATTTACATTAAACTGCCCCCAATTTAATTAGTTCTTCGTCATAATAATCTTAAAAAAGACCAATAATTTGTATGTAATGAAAAGGTACCTTGTGGTCAAGTTACATGATGAGGCATGATGATGATGGAACAGTTAGGATAAACTAATAATATTTTGGGGTTAAGATGGTATAAATCGTCTATTTCTTATCAATAATATATTTCGGTTGCTATTGAAGATAAGCGGCATTGAGGTTCAATGACCTCAGATATTCCATAAGGTAATGCGTCGGGTATTGGCATTTTTCAGCAAACCAATGGCTGATTTACTGCATGCGACCAAACCAAATGAAGATTATTCTAGTTAAGAAAGACTTGACGAGAGTAACTTTGGTATAATAGCAGTCTACTTGGATTTGTGATGTCGGTCTATGTACGGTTATAATATTTGCGAGGCGCCCCAACCAGAACTGAAATTATCAAATTAGTTTTGCAGAATGCTAATACAGTTCTCTACCAAACTTCTTTTCCCGTATTGACTAGTTTTTTTGGGAATTTTCAATCTTTTTTCCATAAGGTACCTTTTCTACTAAACTCTGAGACGACATTACTAGGCTTATAACTAACTTATAACAAAAATAAAAACAGGTAAACAAACGTTACGCATTAAGGTTTCAGATCACACAATAAAAAAAAATTGAGTATTTTTTCACCTCTTTACAAAACATTTAATATCTCCGAAACTAGAAACCCTCATAAGGTACCTTTTCCCGTGGAACGTCACAAATAAGTTTTGAGATGTAATGTGAAACCAAGTCGGTTATTTTAATCAGTGCCAGGGGGTGTTAAAACCGTATCAACGAGATATCTTTAATTTGTAATACATATAATGACTTGGCAATCGCACATAATGCTTTACTCATACCGTATATATGTACTCGTATATACCGGGTGTGGCCTGTAACATGAGCAAATAATTAAAACGTAGATTGTACTCCTCAAACGGTGACACTTTTGTTCAACAACTTTTAAAAATTATGAAGTATTTAGACTCCCTATTTTTCATACAAAGTAAATATTGTCTTCAATGGACGCCATCGCCACGCTATATCATTGTGATTGACGTTGCTTGTCACGCCTTAAACATAACAAAATACGCAATACATTGCGTCTTAGAATAAACTTTAAAGTGTATTAAAAATCAAACCACAAGTTATTTTTAAAAGTCGCTGAACAAATGTTGGTCAGTATGAGGAGTACAGCCTACAGTTAAATTTTTTGCTCATGTTACAGGCCACATCCGGTATGTGTAATGCTCAAACTGCAATTAGCACTAGCGTTATGTTCAATTAGAATAATTTTTAATAGGTGACGATGATCCTTATGTCATTATGCAGCCGTGCGATGGCCAAGTCATTATACGTATTACAAATTAAAGATATCTCATTGATACGGTTTAAACACCCCCTGGCACTGATTAAAATAACTGACTTGGTTTCACATTACATCTCAAAACTTTTTTGTAGTAGAAGCGTTGCGAGACTTGCACCTTTTTACATGTAATGTTTTTGATGAGATCAATATTAGCACGAGCGGTTAAACAACAACTTTGTCTCCTTGTGAAACAAATTACAATTTTACAACTTCTTATAACTCACAATTAGTTCACAACTTCTCCGTATGCCAGTATTCAATTCATAAAAAAATCATATTACAGGGAGACCTAAAACGGGTACAGTCACCTATAGACAAAAGCACAGTGTTCGATTTCCCTCAAAAAATTTCCCTATGCTGTTAATTGCATAAATCAATCAAGGAATGCATTTGAAATGCAAGACTAGAACACCCAGAAGTCTAATTCAAATACTTTTTTTAATAAAAAATAAATTATATTTCATGACCTTGACATCGAAAAATTACTAAATAAATTCTACAAAAGTATCTGATGAAGAAGTCGCTTTTTAATCAATGTAGTTCGATAAAGAAGCTTTTGGCGCATATTTTCTAGTTCTTAGTTTTGGAATTTACCCTCTGCTTACCGAGTAATTCATATAAATAGAGATTTTTTATTTCATTTTTTTCTCCTAAATAACTCAAAAGTGCGACTTGTGACTAGTACTGACAGATTGCTCTTAACTAGGTCAACCACTGGTAAAAAAATCACGTTCCACTATCGCGGCGTTTGGGAGTTATCCAATTTAAAAATACAGTGTTAGGGTTGACCCTCAACTTGACCTTTAATTTTTAGTCAGAATTAATTCAAAATTTTCCTCTATTACAAAACTGTATATTGTTTAGAATGTTTAGACATACTCCAGGTACATAAATAAAAATACAGGAACACTGGATTGACGGGGGCAAAAGTGCACCAGTGCTAGTGATTAATTAAAAATCGACTAATCGTAAAAAACAATTTTATCCATCATTATCAAAATGGCTAAGTTTGAATACATTTAATTGTGTGCAAACCTCTTTCATTTATACTTACAAAAATCGTCCAGGGGCCGATTTTTGAATTTCGTGCGTTCGATTTCGTCATTCGAAAATCGGTGGAAAACAGCGAAATGCTAATTTTTGAAATACGAGCGATAAAAATTGGGAATCGAGTGGTATTGACCACTCGTTTTCAATTCCATGAGTATAATTTAAATGCCGGGTACTAGAGATATTATTGAACGAAATACACGAAATTGAGCGGTCGAAATTCAAAAATCGGCCCCCTGTAGGATTAGTCTACCAGAAGCAGTTCGTGAACTTCTGAAGCCGATTCATGAAGAAAACTTACAAGAGGCTGAAGTCGATGATGAAGATCTAGCTAATGATGGATCTTCGTTAATAGACGGTGATGAAAATCCATCCCATGTTGACGACTGCACGTTAGTTCTCGAAAATGAAAATGATTTGTATGAGCCACAAAATACATAAAATCTGAGACCAACTTGCGAAAAGAAACTATAAATATGACTTCTGAATTTCTTTCTTTCTTTTCTGAATTTAATGACTTTATTGTTTAACAAAGTGCACTGCACTTAAAAGTTTCTGCGTGGCCCAATGGTTGACAGGTAGAGAATGCCTTTTGGCAAGTCTGCCATTTGTAATTTCTTGTATTGTGCCATAAAGGTTAAATAAATAAATATAAATAAAGTTTCTTATGTTGTTCCTTAATTTAATTTAATCAGATTTTTTAATTACTCTGACCTTTCATATTTGTTTGACCTTTAAGTAACAACCCTAAAAAGTATAATTTGACCTTTATACGTAACTCCCAAACGCCGCGATAGTGGAACGTGATTTTTTACCAGTGGTAGACCTAGTTAAAAGAGCCATCTTTCAGTGCTAATTACAAGTCGCACTTTTGAGTTTTTCAGGAGAAAAAAAATGAAATAAAAAATCTGTATTTATATGAATAACTCGGTAAGCAGAGGGTAAATTCCAAAACTAAGAACTAGAAAATATGCGCCAAAGGCTTCTTTATTAAACTACATTGATTAAAAAGCGACTTCTTCATCAGATACTTTTGTAGAATTTATTTAGTAATTTTCGATGTCAAGCTCATGAAATATAATTAATTTTTTATAAAAAAAAGTATTTGAAATAGACTTCTGGGTGTTCTAGTCTTGCATTTTTAAATGCATTCCTTGATTGATTTATGCAATAAACAGCATAGGGAAATTTTTTGAGGGAAATCGAACACTGTGAAAAGGTACCCCCTGCATAGAAGTTTGTATGCAAAGGTGCTAAGCGAACAGTATTGCTGACTGTACCTATCTAGGACATAGGAAAAGCATGAGAATTAGTGTCTAAAAAGTTCATATGTAGGTATGTAAGATATGATAAGTACAAACAGCAACACTCCTAACTGTACATTGTTGGACCTACAAAAGGCATAAAATCCACCGATTGTTAACAGTGTCGGCGATGGTACCGTAAACATACCTACAATTCTAATCCTAACGAACGCTTTTAAATATTCATCATTCGTAATCATCACTTAAAAGTAGAACCCGCCATTAAAATGTGGAACCAATTCAACATTTGCGTCTTCTTACTTTGCCACTCTTCTGGATAAAATGCATCTTTATCATCTGTTTTGAAAGTACATACATAAGCAAGCAGTTTTCACTGAAATAATTTTTTTAACAATTATTCTAAAATTGTTTTCATCGAGGCACTTTGCGAAAACCAGTTTTGGCTAAGAAATCCCAGTAAACAGTTTCACCAAGGGCTTACGGAAAACTAGTTTTTACTTGAAAACGCGTTTTCATTTAAAACGGGGTTTTTATGGTAACATACACATCCTTCACAGATCCATTTGTAGAATAGAAAGTTAATTTTATACCATGTGCCTATCTAAAAACTTATTACAATTGAACCAATTAATAACCACGCACTCAGTTCGCTAACAAATATCTTCAAGATAACGTAATGGTAACACAGAACCGACAATGGTCAGTTTTATCTAACAAGCCATTATTGGCATTGTAAAGACTGCATGAAGGCACCCTGAGATAAGGGCAGCGCAGGACGGGCACAGCTCCCACGTGTGTATTTATCACGTGTCCATTTTACCACTGAGTAATTCTATCAAATACACTTCTACAACTTCACTTTTACTTCACTACAACTTTACTTTTTATTGTTGTAGCTAAATGTGTAACTTTCGGACTGATTCCACGGGCTACAATTCCAATATAAAATATAAACAACAATTTTAAACGAAGTATTTATTCGTGTTCATTTGTTTGTTATCCAGCCAATATTAATAACAGTGGCAAAGTAATTAGATGCAAATTTTGAGTTATTTCCTCATATTCGCTGGTAGAATTGACTTTTATTTTAATAGCGTTCATTTGGATTTCATTTGTAATGTTTTACAATTAGTATTTTCCTCGCGTTAGACGCGTTAGTGTGGTGAACAATATCGTGTATCACTCGGTAGCAAAGTTTGTTATCCATTTTTTTAAAGAGTCTAGTGACTCTTTAAAAATATGGATAACAAACTTCAACTTGCTGTTAAACAACAACTTTGCCCCCTTTTAATACTTACAAATAACCATTATTATTTTATTCTTTGAAAATAAACATAGTAGGAATGTCTATAAGATTAGTGAGCATCAGAAGTTTCATCTGTATTAGGCAGAGCGCGGAATGCGCGATGGGTAATCAAAAACGATAAAGGAAGTAACAGTGGATGGCTGGCCGTGCACGGGAACCGGTCGCCACCCCCGACTAACTGTACCTCGCTTTTTATGCGCTGCATTCCTTCGCGCCCCATCACTGTGATGCAATACAACCCCTTTCCAAGATTTGTTTTTACTAACCCTACTTGTTATTGTCATACTTACTGATTCATATAAAATACGAATACGTGGCTTGGATTTGACTGACATTTTGTACCTTTATTTTAAGGTGTTTGTGTTATCTATCTTGCATAGATATTAGGTATAGAGATGCCACGAATATTCGGCAACTATTCGGTATTCGGCCTATTCGGCCACTTTGCCGAATATTCGGTATTCGGCCGAATGTTGCCTACTATTCGGCCGCATACTGAATATCTGTTGCATCTATTTAAAAAGAAAACTTACTCAAAAAAATAACCAAAAACTAGGTATATTTAATATTTAAAATGTATTCTTGGAAAGTAGCTAAATACGAAAGCACGTTTTTGAGCATTTTTCGTTACAAAATATTTTATTTTTATCATGGGTTTGATTTGATTGACTCTAACTACATTAATTAATTCTGTTCAACATAAAAATATAAATCTTAGCAAACGTTGTGCTTTGTTGGCGAACAGTTTTCATAATAATTGTGATTTTGACTCAAAATATGTCATGCCGAATATTCGGTATTCGGCCGGGTGAGGGGCCGAATATTCGGTATTCGGTACCTATTCGGCCAAATTCACTATTCGGGGCATCTCTAATTAGGTATGCCAAAACTCGGATTACAATTGTATGGGTGAATCTCGTCATCTTTGAGGTACATATATACTCGTACTTTACGATTTATTTAAGGTTAATTATGTGATTATAAGTAAGTAGGTACCTACATAATGTAGTTTCGTGTGATATACCTATCAGCTTACTGTATTTTTCATGTTGCCAGCGTGCTAAAGCAAAGTAATTCATCTTTATACCAATTTGGTAGATTTTTATACCAACACCTAGAATTGCAAATTGCACCTATCGCTATCACCGCCGTGCGTGCTGCCTGCGCCGGCGCACCTAGCCGGCGACGCCAACAGGGCCCCACCGAGCGCGTTTGTTTTTTTTGTAATTACAGACCACCCCTCCCTGTGTGCGTGCTTCGCTTTTCTGAGAAATCTTTCGTAAGGGCTGCAGCATTTTCGTTGGTGTGCGTGAGCTCATCGCATATTTACACCTGTCTCTGATGTTTCTGTGTGCGCGCATCTTTCACCGTGGTGGTGCGAGCGTTGTTGCTAGATGCATTTTTTCACTGCGCTGGTAAATTTGACAACGTCGCGCAATTTGGATGCTCCACTACATTCAAGGCCGTAGATTGTATCCAAATCAGGCGCAGGGATATATTGTATGTTATTTTGTTTTCCTGCTTTCTGGATTTTGTTACGAGGGTGCGGGGCTGCGGGCGTAGCAAGGTAATAGGTACGTCGAATGCACATAGGAGTAAAATAGCAAATGACGTAGGTATATATTTTTTATATGCATGGAATTTGTTAAGTTATTTATACAAGATCCAGGTCATTTGAAGTTAATACATTTAATAGCTTTCAAAGGGATTAGGCATTTAATAAAGTGCTAAATAATAACACGTTTGCACGGCGGGCACGGCGGCACGCTTCAGGAATGAGTGTTCGCCGAATCAGAGCATCAATGTGACCTTCGCGCTTGAGGTCGAAGCGGAGATTGAGACCTAAGTGTTTGCCAGACTTCCTAATAATACCTAGGTCTAGGTGGAAGTTATAAAATTGTAAATAGCGTACCTATAATTATACGTCTGAGATTTAATAAATTATTACAACGTTATGATGGATCGATTCCATAAAGTCGTAATCCTCGTCAACATTATTCATAGGACATTTAGAGACCTAAAATATTACATACCTACTACATTCATGTTTTGGTATGGGCGTAGTTTGTAAAAATTAGCGCGGCAAACACCGACTTGGCAGAAATAATGCGTTGTAGTGTAGTAAATAAAGGTAGTGGACCCCGCAGTAATTCCTCAGCCAGTAAAAACTTTACAGTATGATAAAGTATCAATAAATAAAAAGTATTGTATAAATTTCCAAAGAATAATAATAATAGGATTTAAGTAAATACCTAAAGTCTTAAATCGTTAATATCTTTTTACGGAAAAATGCTCCGTTTAAACTTTCTTCTCCGGACATATTCATGTAACGTATTGCAACAATATATGAAATATCAAAAAAAAATTATCCCCGCAGAAATACCAATATTAACAAAATATACCAAATTTTTTGGCGTGTCTTGGACCGGAAAATTGCTCACTCTAATTTTTTCACTGGAATGCCATTTTATTGCCGATTTATACCTACAAATTGAAAATCTAAAAAAGTTACCATGTACCGAACTATACTTTTTTCAGAAATTGCCTTTTTACTCGCTGTGGAAAATTTCTCTATCCATTTTATTTATTGAATTAAGTTCACGGTTTACTTTCCATTCAACTATAAAAACATCCAAAAAAATAACGAGCGTATATATTAAAAACTAAACATATCGGGAGCAGTGTATAGGGAGCGGGGTGTACAAGGGATTATATTTCTTTTGGATATTTTGGATTTAAGTATATACGTGACTACTTAGTATATATTTAAAAAGAAATCAGGGTGAGAAATTTTCCACTCTCAGTTTTTAATAGTTCTAAAATACATAAACTTGGGTATGTATTTATTTTTTTGATTTTCTTACCCACTACGCCAAATTATATTCTAAGATCATATAAGAAGGAAAAAATGGCAGAGCAATTTTCCGATGAAAATGAGCGTCAAAAAAGGAATTATCACAAAAAAAATATTCTCATGTCTGACAAAAGTTTTAGATTTTTTTCTAGTATCACATACTGATACAAATAACTTATTTGGTAAAATAATTTTGGACGGAGGAATTACTCGGTTCAATATATACTTAAACAGATTTGTATTTTTACGAATAAATACCTAACTTAGGAGTGTTTTTTTTTTGGATATTTATATGTTAGTTTCGGCTCATACTATACAATAACCAAGCAAAATTTCATCGACTGAGAAATTAATGCATGGGTACAACAATACAACAACTTGCTTCATTTACTACACTATTGGCAATATTTACCTAGGTACTTGAGAGTCCCTAAATATCACGGAAATTGTACAGAAGCTTGGTAGGTAGGTATTTACGTACCTACGTCATACTATTAGATTAGTTATTCTGTGCCTACATTAGCGATGTCAACGCGGTATCACGTGTTGTCAAAAAGTCATGTTTGAGTTAGGTAGGTACTTTATGTAAGTAAGTACCTTTATTGCAACCATGTACTTTTACCTTAGTAAGTAGTTTCTCTAAAAAGTAAAGTTACCTACTTCATATCATGGATGCACCTCATTCTTAACATTAAGTAATTAAATGAGTAAGTAGACTTAGGATATTTTTGTCAGTAGGTAAACTAAGCAATATACCTAAGTATCAGCTAGGTACCTACCAAGATTCTCCAAAATGTGGTGGGATTACCTCATTGGGTATTATTACAGTAGGTATAGGTACCCAACTAGCAAATTATGTCGCAAAAAGGCAGCATTAGGTACGTTTCTCTTTCAGATATTTTGGTCGACAGATAAGTAAATAGTTTGGTCGAAAGAAGGGTCTGAGCACGTTCTCTCAACGCGATTTGAGTATCGTAAAAGTAGGTATCGTAAGAATAGCTAAATACGTACCTAGTTGAAAGAATATCGAGAAGGTAATCGCAACTCGAATGCTACTTAGTTCTATGATAGTTATCAGAATCTCTTTCATTCGACTTATTTATCGTAATATAGCAGCGCGGTTGCAACCATTCGACTCTTTGGTCATGAGAGCGCAAGCATTACGGCACTCATACGACATTTTATATTTATTTATCTATTATAGACCGTGACGGTTGTCAAATTTGAGTGACAGAAAATAAAAGTAAAAGGTCATGATGTTAAATTTTACGCCAGTATATTAGGTAACTATTGACGAAACTTAACTAAGTCGTAGGTCTTACTTTCATGTGGGGTTTTCGTCTACATTTCTTAAATGTTAGTTAAAATGTTCATGGGCCGCAAGAAGGTATCAGATTAGTTACTTACCTCTATAAAGTTTTGTTCAGTTCATTTTGAACACATTGTCCGCTTATCAGCTTCTGCTAGCGAACAACTCGCGAACGCGACGCGGTGCGACGCGGCGCGACGCGGCGCGGCGCGGCAGGCCCAAGGCGTTCGCGTTCGCAACGAGATCGCCCACGTATTCATCCCGCGCCGCATCGCTTCGCTTCACGTTCGCGTGTTGTTCGACTACGTAGTACGCTGCGTCTTCGCAGCGTCAGTGTCAACAGCAGAAATAATGAATGACAACAGCGGCCGCGAAAGAAAGTGGAGTCAAACTTCGCTGGTGTCTCGTACGTACATGTAGGTAGGTATGTGTTTATTGCTCAGACCCTCATAAAATGTTATGAATGACACGGCTATTTAGGTCGGGGCATAGTATTTGCTTTATAGTAATAATAGTACAGATTACGAGTAGAAACGTCAGTTACCTCCCTCGAATGTTTCGAATTTTTGTAGGTAGTTTATTGCACAACCTCATGCAATGAGTGACAGCTGTCAGCTATACAAATCAGTTTCTATCGATCGACACGTAAAAATTACATTCGAATAGTAGGTAGGTGGTGCAGGTATTACCTATACATACTTTTAATTCACACTAATTATCTACGCTGCGACATCAATGACATTCTGACAACAAAGGTTTATTACGTAGTTGTTTAGTATTGAAGTAAAATTATAATAGGGACAAATACTTAAGAATAGGGTCAACTATTTTTACTATCACTATTTCGTCATCAGGCTTCGACGTGACCATAGGAAATATCCCTTAATACTATCAAATATCAGTGCTCAACATGTACATATATTGTGCGTACATTTGATGACATGATTAAAGGTCTATCTTTAGCTTTGATTAAAAAAAGGTCGAGAGGCAGGCGTCGCGACGCGACACTCGCGGAATGAGTCCAGTGACCTACTCCTGGCCTGCATGTATTCCGACCGCTCCCCGTGCGCTACCTAGCGTTCTACTCGTGCCAACCACTCTGACTGGGGCCTCGAGATCCGTAACATGCGTAAACGGAGATCACGCCTATAGTGGTTTCTTTAAGTCGAATCATCGAAGGCGTTCAGTAAGCAATGGGAATACAGCGCCTGAATTCAGACCTCTATTCATGAAAATGCAACTTCGAGTTCACACACGAAGTGCTCAGATGATATTGAATACGTACTTGTATGTGTTTTTCGTTACATTGCGGTATTTAGTTGATCGACTCAATTCATTGTAGTTACTCTGTAGTTAGCATAATGTATCGAATCGAATACCTAATTGCATGTAAGTTTTCGCGCCGTGGAAATGAAGCTTACGGAACAATAGCAATTGTGCCCTCCTAAGCTAAAAAGCGGTATTTGCATTAAATTTTCATGGAAAATACGTCCTTTTAGCTTAGGAGGGCAGATTTTTAGAGCTCCGTAATAAACTTTGTTCACGGAGCTCCTAGGCTTCACTTCGGTCTTGCAAATTAGTTCAATGCGTTTTTCAGAGACTATACGACTATTTAGACTAACGTAGATGCTTAAAATTTGGAACAGTTATAGCAATTACCACCACTAACACTGTGAATGAATCAAAACTGCTTATTTCGAATGGGACATCGAGTTTCAAAGTCTGCTCGGTAGCTGCCTAGTAATACTAAATGACCAAGTACCTATATACTATAGTTCTATATTTAGTAGAGCCTATAATCGGGTAAACTTATCGGCTCGGGCTGGTGAAGTAAAAAAAAAACATCTGATAATACGACTTTTACGAGTAGCTCTCAACTTACACTTAAGTTTTATAAAAATGGCACAGTGTAAGTGCTTTTATATAATTGTAAAAGTAGACAAATATTTTGGTTGATAAAATCCATATGTCTATATGTAAATAAGATGGTACCTAATATGCAAATAAATATATAGCTAATTTTAGTCCCGGAGTTAGACTTTTTACCCCGGATAACCTCCGCCAGGGAGGTAAAACAAGGGGCGGTAACTTGTAGGTAGCTGTTATGAACTTCACGTGGACAAAGTCACGCACATGTAAAAGTAAGTGTGTAAATGTAAAAGTTATTGTGTAGGTAAATGTAAAAGAAAATTCGTACCTATTTTTTTAGCGTTCTATGAATACTTGAATACTATGCATTTAAACTAGATGATAAACACATTGATTCGCTTGTGCTAAATCCATATCAATACCAAAGATCGAGACAATTCGTTAACCAGATTGAATATTAATGAAAATACTAATTGCAAGTGAGTAGCAGTGAGCACTAACACATTATTTCAATTACTTTCATATAATCTTGTACACATTTACGACTATTAATGATGATCCCACAAAATACAAAGAAACTCATTGTTAAGTTTTATGGGACTATGTGTCAAATTTACCCATAATATACTCATTAATGTATTATGTATGTCTATTACTAATGTGTATGTATGTGTGTATGTATGTTCTATTATTAATATGTGTATTAATGTAACACAATTTCAAAATTTATTCAAATTGTAAACATGTGAAAATAAAGTCGTAATCTGTTACAAATATTATGTTTTTCACATCACCTACATATTCGGAAAAGGGCTTTTTCTTCCCCGCTAGGAGGAATCAAAGTGTGTTCTGTATTGTATATACATTCAAAATTAAATATTTTAAATCAGATATTTTAGAAAAAATCTGAAATATAAGTGACACGGAGACTAAGGAGAGTAAGTATAATTTGTTACCATATTAATAAACAAAATCTCGTACTTCGGTTATATTTAAGTAATTTTTTTAACATTTGAAGTGTTTGCTGCTGTCTTAGAAAAAAAATTGTGAGCAACGGTAGGTACCTATACTTAGGTATATTTCTAGGTAAAATGTCGGTCCTTGAATTCTAAGAACCCTTATTACGTATTTGTTGCACCGATCTCATAGAACAATACCGCGCATCATACAATGACCAAAAACTTTATTGAATTGAGTTTTACTAGATTAGTAGACACTTGACAGGTAATTAGGTACCTACTAATTTAGAATAAAAAGTAACCTAAAATTAAAACTACCTACAAAACTAAAACTAATACCTAAAAAAAATATAGAACTACCTACAAAACTAAAACTAAACCTAAAACCTAAACCTACCTATTTTTTTTTAGGTTTAGTTTTAGTTTTGTAGGTACCTACTTAAATCAAAGGTTACGGATTAAAAAAATTCAAATAACAAAATGAGTAACAGTACCTATTTTGATTCACATAGGTACTCAATTTTATGATTTTAAATAACTTTGATAATTTTCTAAACATTTTCTTAATGACAATAGATACGATATTTAGATAAACATAATACATATCCATACTATGTATACTATACTATACTTTCAAAACTATGGGTTAAGCCTAAATACAAAACGTAGTATGAAATTTTACCTATGAAATTATTAAAATACAAGATCATGTATAAGAATAGTATTGAGGGTAGATTCGGAAATATCTCAAAATAATCTTACATAATAATGATACGTAGGTAATGCAAATTCCCTGAATAACTGGTGTTTTCATAAACCCGTCCGTACGAGTACGCTTTATCCGTAAATATTACAAAAACTATACATATAATTTATTTTTCACTGTTAGCTTACCCATCTAACTACTTAAATGCAGGTCTACCTCCAATTTTACCCTCTTATCGAGAAACAAATTTTGATAACGTAGATACGCGAGTGTAAAATCGCACAGCAAGCGAGGATAAGGAAGCGATCGGCATAGTCCGAGAAAATCGATGTCGGCACCCCTCATAGTTTGCATGGCCCTCGTGTCCGGCCGATAGCGGCGCACACTGCGTCCTACCCCCACGAAAAAGCAAAGTGACCACCACCAAACAGCCGCTCTGTCTACTTTTCTCAGCGTTTGGCGTTTTAACTTACTGTAGACGAATGCTTATAGCAGTGTGCAACGTCCGAATTTGGAACGAACGCTGCAGAGACGGTGGTTCGATGTGTTTAGAAAAAATTGAAGGAACCGCGCCTGTGAGCCTCCCCGCTCCCTCCCCTCAGCCGTCCACGATGCAAAATTTTCAGTGCCCTGCGCGGGACTCGGTCACTGCGATGCTATATGATTATTTTATGGGTTTCGCTCGGAACGATTTTTTATATTAATCCTGTACTTACTACCTTTACGTGACTACTGTTAATAGATAATGTAGATATGTAATAAAATGAATTTCTTCAAGTATTAATAATTAACACCTGTTTAGGAAAGGCATGTACAGAAATAATAAAGTTGGTTAAGTATGTTGTTCATGGTTATTGGGACGTTGACTTAGGATTTAACGGCGTTATATATAAACGCGCTACAGGCCTCAATTAGCTAATAATTGTCTTAATTTATTATTTTGGCTTATGTATTTGTAAGAAAGGGAAAAAATATACATTAACTAACAATTGAGGCTTGTAAAATTTTATGAATAAGGGGATAAGGTAAACGTCCCAATAGTTAACACTTTTACACGGAAGATCAAGCGTTTCATTATAAAAGTACCAAATTATCATTATTTTGTATATACGAAAGTGAAAGTATATGAAACGATTTTATCCGAATCGTTTAAGATCTGTAAAAATTTAAACATTTGAATGATTTTTAAAGTATTAACTTTTTCCGCAACCCTTAACTTTGTACCAATGTATTATGACGAATTATTTTATTTTATTCCTTATATTCGAATACGATAACGCGAGACCACGGTTTCAGAAATAAATATAGTTAGATACTTTCTGGCTGAGAACAAACCACTCACGTAGTCACGTCTAACTCAGGGGGGCGATTTTTGAATTTCGATCGCTCGATTTTGTCACTCGAAAATCGGTGGAAAACGGCGAAATGCTAATTTTTGAAATACGAGCGATCGAAATTTGGAATCTGGAGTGATATTGACCACTCGATTTCAATTCTATTAGTAGAATTTAAATGCCTAGTAGTGGAGATATTATTGGACGAAATACTCGAAATCGAGCGAATCGAAATTCAAAAATCGGCCCCCTGGTCTTTGGATGTGATCAACATAATTTTATAAAAAACCTAATAGTTTACACACTAATCTGTCTAAATGTCGAATGTAGATAACATATATGGTACATAAACTACATCACAAGTGTCATTTATTGTAGTCTTCTTATTTTTGCAATAAGCCGTTGAAAAGCCAACCATTGGGACAGTGACGAAGACGGGTATATATCTACCTTAATTCACTAATTAACTATATTATGAGTTTAATTTCCTATGAATTGACATGTAGGTAAAACCTTCAACTTAAAACGTAGCTAATTACATATATGTATTATATTATAGATATATGAATACGAATAACTATAGATCTATAAAAGGTTACAAGTGATACAACAATGTTATATTACGAGGTATGTATCATGTTCTAAAAATAACTTTGCCTAAGATCATGCAGCCGTGCACATTTTTTAATTGATTTAGCTACCTATTCATTCATGTATTGGTAGAAAGAAAGCTCGTGTAACGTAACAAAATTTAAGTGTTATATTTTGCATTCATTAAAATAAAACATTAGTTCATACATTTAGATTTAGATACATTACTTTTTTCAAGCCAAATATACAAAAAAATATTTAAATTGCCAGGTGTGGTGATTAATTGTTCCAAACATAAATAAACACATGTTTCATAATGCCCTAGATGCGTTTTAAGATGGAAACTAAATAAATACCTAAGATAACTTTTCCGACACTTATAAATATTGCTCAGTGATTAGTAATGGTTAAGATTCATAATCGTTTTATTTTACTTTATATTTTATTTTAAAATAAAATGAAAATTATGTACATATGTACAAACTAGACTTTAAATTTCTAAATTTTCGTCGCAGGGCTCTGTCCGCCCGCATTGTAAGGGTGGGTGCTATCGCTATCCTACTCGGACGCAGCATCACCGGACATTTCGACCGGGCATTTCAATTTTGAGAAAGAGTAGGACCAGCCGCGTCCCCCGCACTCCGTGCCCCCGTGTGTGCCGTCTCACTCGCTCCAAGGACACACAAAAGGACGAAGGAGCGATAACTTCATCACAGCGTGGCGCTCTCACTCGCACGCACGCCTTGGTGGGGGACGACGTTGCGAATTGTTATTGAAGTCATGCCCCCGAAGGCGACTTCGGGAAGGCTGTCAGTTGCTACTAAACGTCCGCTCGCAACGTTCGTACCCAGGTGACCCGTGTGGCCTCCGCTCTAAGTGTCGGCAGCTTATGCACTACAAACTATATCGTCACGCATCTCCGGGTTTCAAACAAGTGCCAATTGTTATCTGTTTGTTAACTTTGTGATAAAACATTTAAGACTTTGTGAACTCTTCCTTACGTGCTAATAAATAATTTTAGACAAACTTTAATATATAACAAAACAAGTGCTACAAAGTAAAGTGTTATCGGAGTGCTGCAGTCGTGAATTCGGACCGCTCGGTTGACAGTTTGTTTTGCCGGCGCCGAGCCAGGCGAGTGTTTACGCCGCGCACGTGGTGCGCCGCCCGCCCGCGCGCGGAAATGCCGCGAAAAACTTTCTTCGACAACATCGCCGTAGTATAAGTCGAGTTGAGACGAGGGGTGACGGGCCGCGACCATGACTTTTACCTGTAGCGCCTGATTGATGCAGTGCGGACTTCATGTACGTCGAGACGAAGACTGTTGCTTTTTTATTATTTTTTTTTCGTTGGAGGAGACGGTGCTCTCCGCTGGGTTGATGATTTAAATGGCTAACAGCAGCGCAGTGTCGTCGACCTTACCGTCGAGGGATTATCATTGTGAAGTTTGTGACCTTTACCTGGACACTGTTGATTCTTTAAAGGTACATGTACAATACCACAAAGAAAATTTATATGCGAAGTGGAGTACGCAAAACTCACAAAATGATAGTGAAAACAACAACGGTACAAAAGTGAAGAACGAGACGACCGTGTCGGCTCCAGCCGACTCGAGCGACAATATGATCACGAAGCCGAGTCCGGAGTTCCAGCAGCGCGCCACGCCGGAGACCTCGGCGCAGTTCCCTCACCCAGCGACACCCCAGAGCTACCACAGCGCACCTTCGCCCTACCAAAACCCGGATCAGACCAATTTTTCACCGGGGCCACAGTTCGGTAACAACTACTCACATTCTGGGTTTCCTCAAGGCCAACATCCTGATCAAATAAATTGGGAACAGTCACAATATAACCAAGATTACCATAAACCTAATCGCTTCCACCCATACAACATGCAAGAAAGGGTTTCGCAAGTGTCATCTTCGAGTCCGCTGTATGGGCAGCCACTAAATCAGCCGACGCCGTCGCCGTCCCCGAACCAGTGCGATAAATGTGGCTTTGTGTGCGACTCCGCGGTGCAGCTCAACGAACACTGCAACTCTGCTCACGCGGGTTCTAGTGCTACCGCCTCCTCCGCTTCCATGCCTTTTCAACAATTTCCACCGAAACAGTATAACAATTCCGGCTACCAGAACGATAACACAAAGATTAAAGAAGAACATGAAGAGTCGTCTGATATACTGGATTTGGATTCTCAAAAAGTTGTTTATCAAGGAAATGAAGGTGAGCAACCTAATTCTTCTTATGATCAAACTGCCCCTCAAGGGCGTGAAGTGAATCCACGTACTGTACCTATGATGCCATGGGAAACACAAAAGCTGTACAGCAATCCACAACTTAATGGGGACGTTTCTTTATTTAAAGATCAGAAAATGTTTGGTGATAAAACTTACGCAGCTGACACTAAAATGTTTCATCAAGAACAAAAATTCCCTTATGTGCAAGACAAATTTCTTGCTGTTCATCACGACCAAAAGCCATTTATGCACGTTGAGCAAAAAATATACCCCGGTGTTCAAATGCCGCCACTGACCGATTATTCTGGGACCGTGGCTTCTTCCAATCCTGATATGAAACCTCCGTATCGACCATATGACTCACCTACGGCGCCGCAAATAACAAGCACACAACCGACAAACCCAGCATCCTCGGCCATGCCCTCTATGGGTGGAAAAGGAGCCAACTGGAAATCGAATGAAGCACGGAGACCCAAAACCTACAACTGTACTGCTTGCAACAAATGGTTTACAAGCTCGGGTCATTTGAAACGACACTACAATACCACATTACATAAAAATGCAGTAAGATCTTCTGGTCAGCCTGACCCAGCTACTATGCCGATCTCAAATCATCACCACCCGAGCCGCGAAACGTTACAAGCGCGTGCCGCGCAACAGGCCGCCGACTCCAACACGCAGAGCCCCGTCCCCTCCGAAGACGGGCGCAGCGTGGACGACGCTGCGCTGCAGTCACCGTACGCTTCGCAAAGCTTCGACCGGTCTCATCGTGTCGCCTCAATGCAGTCCAAGTCGCCGTACACGCATCTTCAACAGGGTAATTTAGATAATAATTTCAGTAATAATCCATTAGCCAATCACCCTTTACAGCATCAGGCCGGTTCTCATCCGCTCAACATAGGTAGTCAACTGCCTGGCATAGGTAATCCGGCAGACAATAATCATCAGGGTACCAAGGGAGTCCCTATTACTACATCAGGGAATCCCCCAAACGGGGAAGCAGGTCCCTCTGTTTCTCAAAATCACCATATGAGGGGCCTGCTATCAGTGTCAACCAGCAATATTTCAACTCCAGCTCTAACTCAGACTACGCCGGCGCTTACACCGCACACGCTGCCGCCGTTCAGTCATTTGGGTGTCAACCCGTACAACCCGAGGTCTACGGATCCTTTGGGGGGTTCGGTTCCGGACCCCACGCACACCCCATTATATTTGGGTCAGAATTTTCAGCAGACTATAGCGCCGAATTACCCAAACGGGATGGCCCCCCACGTTATGGATATGGCTATCAACAACCTGCCTATAGCCAATCCAGCTACTTTTGGTGAATCGTCACCTGAAACAGCTGAAGTAATGGAACACGACGCATCGAACCAATCTGCCAGCGTGCGATTGCCGAGCTTCGCACAGCTGCAGACGCAGCGGTTCGGCGTGTACGTTTCCAACTATATAACATCGCCTAACGTGGGGGGTCAAGTTATTGCTGATGAGTCTTCCGCCGGTTACATTATTGTGGATCCGGTTCACGCTCCCTTGCAATATACGAATATCGAAATCGGTGGACAGAGTATGGATTATGAATATAGTTTAGCGCCCCGACCAGTTAAAGAAGTCGTTTCTTATAATCCAGATAATTTAAAGATATATCCATACGGGTACGCGGTAGGAGGGAAAACGATAAAACGTGAAGACGATTTTATGCGTACAGACTCAAGTGAGCTTCAAATATTAAAAATAGAGGATATCATGGATTACGCAAATAAAGAAAACTATAGTACGCAAATGAAATCACCAGCTAGTCCTGAGAGCGCAAAAGCTGAGAATGAAAGCCGAAGTTCTCCATTAATTTCTTCAACGGTTCCTAATACTCCACTGTCGGAGAGGAACCAGCTGAAGAAGAGCGCGCCCGTTACGGTGCACAAATGCTACGAGTGCGACAAGTTGTTCAACAAGGCCTGCTATCTGACGCAGCACAATAAGACTTTCCACTCGGGAGCCAAGCCCTTCAAGTGCGACCGCTGCGGCAAGCGCTTCTCGGACGATGTCTCTTATGATTGCCACTACATGAAGCACACAGACAATAAACCGTTCAAGTGCAACGAGTGCCCTAAATCCTTTAACCATAAAACTGATCTGCGCCGGCACATGTGCCTGCACTCCGGCTGCAAGCCCTTTGCTTGCGATCACTGTGGTAAAGGGTTTATAAGAAAGGATCACATGATAAAGCACTTTGACACTCATATTAAGAAAAACTTGCGCACCTCTTCCTCGCCATCGTCTTCAACATCACCATCGTGAATGACCTGCGTAGTTTTCACATCGTCCCCGTCAAGGACAAAGTAAAGTTGTCGTGTAGACATATCATTTGAAATTTACAAAGTAGCAACTTTGCAATATAGTTAAACTTTTGAAGTAGGGTCGTAGGTTATTAACGTTAGATCGGACCGTTTCGTTGTTCGTGCCGTGGCGATGATTATGCGCCGCCCGGGCCCCGGGCAGCGCTGCGGCCCGCGGGCCGCGTCGCGGGGGCAAACATCCAGTTCGCTGGCTCACTTTTTTGTTGTTCATTCAACCTAACCTTGTTTTCGGTGCAAGGTGACTTTACATGCCTGGGCGTCTGAGCTCTTAAACATGTAATTATATGACGGAATATTATTCCGCGCTAATAATTTAGCAGACCCGTAACCATATCAATTTTATACATATGAACATCGACAAAATATCAAAGTTATTAGAAAATTTTTCATTATTCTATGAGCGGACAATTTATATACTATATTCATTATACATTGTTTTACTAAGTATATACATATTATGCTACTTCGACGTTTCTTGGTTGTCATGTTAATAAGAACGTACATCGCGTTTTGTACACAAGTTAAAATATTTTTTTTTGTAAATATTTTGGGACTTATTTGCCAGACATTTTATGATCATAGACTTATTAATTATAAGAGATGACTTTCTTTTGTTTAAGTTTTAAAAATAAACGTGTAACCAAACATGGCATTATTAAGTAGAACATTATCAACATCCACAAGTCAATAAAGATCACAATCCAGTGAGTGCGTAGCGCATGCGAGGCGCGCGGCGCGTCGCGTCGTGCTGCATGCGACCTCCGCATCGTTCTTGTTCTAGCTAGTTATACATTTTGTAATATTGACTTGTAGAAATATTTTCCGGTGCTTCCTATTATTATTTTTCTGTTAAAATTTGTTTAAATGTTAAGCTAGTTAACTACTTTGTTTAAATTTCGGAATGTTTTACGTAAAACAAATTTATGTCCGATTTAAGTTACCAATTTGTTATTTGAACGAATTTAGTTTACAAACATTCCTGTTTCGTTAGTGGTAGGAAAGTAGTCTTCCTGAACGTTGCCAAATTATTACCGCCAACTGTCTGTTGCGAAACGATTTAATTTTTATAAGTTCTAGCTTAATAAGATCTAATGAAATTCTCTAGCAATAATTTAACTAATAATAATGTAAATGTTTTTTTGTATAGTATTAAATAAAATTATCGCGAGTATCGGTATATGTACTTAAATTAAAAGAAAATCAAATGAAATCTTTGTACATAATTATGAGAAAACTGTTTGGTTAATCAACAAATTAGAACATATCAAGGCCGACATGTGCGGATGAGTCAAAGTACCTCGCTTGTCGACCCTTTTATTGCGCAGCGCGCCCTCGCCCTTTGCATTGCAGAGGCGCGCGGCGCGCGGCACCGTGCGGCACCGTGCGACATCCCGGCGCCGGCCCGTGCCGGCCCGCCTCGCCCATCGGGGTACGTTGACACATTCGCTTTTCAATCCATATCATTGGTCTATTAGCAGATTTAGCACCTACAAAATATTTGTTTACCTTCGACTAATTGTGCAATATGAACATTACGATGGAATTAATTTTGATAATGTTTGTATTTGAATGTTGATTATATTGCAGAAGTATTTTTATACAAATAGAATAGCACTTACAATATTAATCTACCTCATCAGTGACTATATCTATTGAAGAGCCGATATAATCATAATTAACTATACATTGTTGTTTCGTTCCATAGAAAAAGCAATAACTGTTCATCATACAATTTTGGACCCAGTTGGCCTACCTCCTAGATACGAATAAATTTTTAACATATTTTGTACAATATAGTAGTTAAGTGGTGACTATACCTAACTCTAATGCGGCAGTCGCTTGTGTCCGTTTCCGGTTCCGGTGTCGGACGAGAAACGCGACACCCGACGTGGCGCGACGGGCGCTCGCGCTAAGGTAGTGTATGTATACCAAGTACCTACACAAAGTACTAAATTTGTAAACATACGTACAAACTGTTTTAAGCAGAATAAACAATAAAGTATAAGTTAATATTGTTGAGAAAAAATTTGTATAACAGAAGTTTTCTTCGTAGCAATAATAAAACAAAATAAAACAATTATGAAACTTAACTACCTCATGTAACGAGTAATAGGATTAAAGTGGCGGTGTTGTGAGGGCACTGTGTCGGCCTGCCGCTGCCGCCGCTCGCCGCTGAAACCGATTACCTCAACTTGCCTTCCGTTATTGTACACTGTAGTAAATGTTAGCAGCACAGGCGAGCGCGGCGGCGCGGCGGCGTACGCCGCAACGTGTGTCCGCGACCAGATAAATATATATTTTAGTAGACGTGGTTATCTTTCATACCGTTTAAAGCACACACATAGAAATAACAGTTTAATTTTCACTAATGTAAATATTAAATAACGATAAATTTGTTATTTATCATATTCTATTATCGTATCCATCGATAGACTTATTTTGAAATAAGTTTAACGTAGTGATTACAAGTTTATAACAATAGTTCATAAGTGTAATGGAGAGACGTAAGTTTTATGTGATGATTATGTTTGTGTATAACGATTAATTTAAATATCAGTTACCAGGTGATTTCTGTTACATTGAGTTGAGTAAAATTGGGAAAGTTATATACGGTAAGATGTTGTTTTCTTTGAATTGTTCCCTTGTCCAATCATGTCGATACGTCTGTAGCAGAGACAGATAAGGAGTGATGTTGAATTGGTTTTTTATTCAAAGGAAATTTGTTTACAATAAGCGTAGCGCAAATTTTACTGGTGTCGCTAGGTGAGGGTCAGCCGTTCGTAGCCAGAGGCCCTCGTTCCGCCGCCCGCAGCCGCGCGCGGTTGCCGCACGCTGATCGTTGCCTAGACACTTTATAGACCTAAGTTTTACTATAGCTACCTTAGATTAAGGCGACAGATCTGTTAACACCGCTATGGCGAAAGTATACTTCAATATCACTGCTTTGCGTTACGATTTGTTCATCAGTTCGTACTCAAATAACGATTGCTAAAATATAGTATTTACTTACCATTCTACATTAAATATGTGATACTTGCCTAGGTAGCATATATTAAGTATTACGTGAGTTAAGTATGTACTGAGAACAAATCCCATAGAATTTATTATGCGAAAATGTTGTATGTTTCCCGCTCCGCGATTTGTTCTAATTTTTAGGTATCGCAGTGAGAGTTGAGCATCAAGTATAGGAACCATTTTTCATTCGAGACAAATGTGTCCGACGACAAGACACTATGACCCTCAAGTCTCGCAGCGCTACCGGTACTGTGTTTATTGTTTTGTATTTATAATTTTATATTCCCACGACCCGGAGTCTACTGTACCTGAGGACTTGCTCTCTCAAGTATGTATTGTATAGTAACCCTATAATACCTATTCGTTACCTGTAGCTTTAGTGGTTGTTTCAGATCTGTCAGTAAATATAAATTTAATGTGAAATTGTTGTTTTATTTATATATACCTTGCTGCTATTTGCGAATGCACTGCTCTGCATACTATCATATTATGGACCAATCTCAACAGAGGCGGGAGTCGCTCACTACGAGTCTTAACAGCTAACACTAACAGATCAAGTACATTTACTGGTCAAATATAGCACGTAGTTTAGCAACAACAGGCCCCAAATATATGTGCCTACAGGATGTTTAGTCCTAGTGGGACAGTGAGGGAAAATCAAACAAAATTTTCTGAAAAAATTTAATTTTTTAATGCAGTTTTTGGTTTCGTGATTCCGTAGAACAAATTAAAGTAACTCAATTTCTGATTATCCTCACACTGCCGCACTCGGAAAACAGTCTTTATTATATATTCATATAGGTTTCCTGATAACACCACAAAAAATCTTAAAAATATAGTTACTTTCGAAAACTTAGATCTTGGGTACCTACGAGTACAATGTACGTCGACGTCAAAGATATGTTTACATTTTTTGCCTTATTGCAAAGGAGTAAGGGGCAAAAGTGTAAACATATCTTTGACGTCGACTGTACTTTATTAAAGACTGTAGTAAGCTTCATATAGATAGTGATGGCCAATGATTCTGGAGAAGTGAGCAGGATCAACTCTGCGCATTCAGTAAATTTTATACCGCATTATTGGTGACGTAAACGTATATTTTAATTAAATTTGTCCTTACCATTTTACCAATATAATTCAAAACAGGAAAAGTATGATTGACATGATTTTTTTTAATTAAATTACGATGGTGACCGATCCATTAACATTGACTAAATGTGTAGGGTTGGTCCTGCTGACGTCTCATGAATCAACCTGTAAGTATTATTGGACCACAACTTTGTTATCATACAAATATGTAAAGATGTGTTCTGGAACCCGAAGTAGCCAAATAGGCTACTTCGGCTGTCACTATCTATTTGATCCAGACTACTAATTAATACTCTTTAAGTTTACGTCAAATCTTTGTATAATAAAAATCAACACAAAAAGAATAATATGCATCACCATTCGGATACTTCCGAAAATGACGTAATTTATGAAAGCCCCTAGGTAGAACGTAAGGGGCTATTCATAAATTACGTCATTTCAAATTAGGGGGGGGGGGGGGTCTGGACATCGGATGATGGTAGCATGACGTAGGAGGAAACGGGGTCATTCGAAGCATGATTTTTGGATGATTTTAGGGGGGGGGGGGGTCGAAAATCGTCAAAAATCGATGACGTAATTTATGGACAGCCCCCTACCTAATTAAATAGGTACGTCAATAGAATGGCTATCGGCACGAAAGAATCGGCAATCTATAGATGTTCAAGCAAATCTTGTCAGTAGAAAAAGGCGCGAAATTCAAATTTTCTATGAGACTATATCCCTTCGCGCCTACATTTTTCAAATTTGCCGCATTTTTCTACTGACAAGATCTGCTTGACCAAGTATATCTACTATATGGAGGACCCTGAATCTCGAGAAGGCCGGAAACTGAAGTAAGTACCTATAATGTAAAGAGTGAGTATTCTACCAACGTACAAATACAGAAAATAAAAATAATTATGACCAAATAACATCTTGCATGTCAATCCTACGATATTCTATGTCCTAGTACAGTCAAATCAAATTTCTATGAATCATTCTAAATGCTGTAAAATTAAGATTTTCAAGCAGCAGATTCCTTGATTAATCTGATAGGTAATCCTAAAAACCATTAAAACTTTCGTTGCGAGAATTAGTCCCATGTCACATACTAATTGCATATCGGGCCGAAACGACTCCATGACGCAGCGAACGTGCAGAATGTAGCATTTGTAAAAACCGAAATGTGGTACAAAATGAAAAGAAATATAAGTATTGTACATAAAACAATAATAAGTACAGGATTTCTAAGTTGTGCTTCTTAGAAAAGTTATATAACCACGCCGGCTGTTCACCCTAACAAAAGATTTCAACGCGGCATCGGAATTCAGGACCAAAGGCGGACAGTTGGGATTTAACATATTAGAACTTAGAAGCTTGCATATGATAGCGGGTGGCATTCCATATTTATAAATTGATTGCAATTAGATTTTATTTAGACATCATTAGCATTAGGGTGGTTCAGGAATGTAAGGAAAAAAAATGTATTTTATTCTCGCTCCACAAGTATTTTCTCGTCCAATGTTTACAAAAATAATATACCGGGTGTGGCCTGTAATATGAGCAAAAAATAAAACTGTAGGCTGTACTCCTCATACTGACCAACATTGGTTCAGCGACTTTTAAAAATAACTTGTGGTTTGATTTTTAATACACTTTCAAGTTTATTCTCAGACGCAATGTATTGCGAATTTTGTTATGTTTAAGTCGTGACAAGCAACGTCAATCAGAATGATATGGCGTGGCGATGGCGTCCATTGAAGGTAATATTTATTTTGTATGAAAAATAGCGAGTCTAAATACTTCATGATTTTTAAAAGTTGTTGAACAAAAGTGTCACCGTTTGAGGAGTACAATCTATGTTTTAATTATTTGCTCGTGTTACAGGCCACACCCGGTATACCAATAATTACTTTCCTATTACATCATTTAGAGGTCGCTATGATTTGCAAGTACCTACGAGTAGGTGATTTTAAATTGTGTCCAAAAAAATTTTTGTTTCATTAACGTTTTTATTTTTCACATATTATTACATAATTATATCAAAAGTACATACAAAAAGCAATTTTTTGATTCATATGGTCAAGCTTAATACCCTCAGGAAAGGTAAATAAATTGAGTACATAAGCACGGTTGTGACAAAGTGTCCCTCAGTCGTGACATTTCGGCATTTTGGTGGCCAAGTCGACTATTTTGATTTATATAGTAATTTTAACATAGCCTATGTCACTACTATGACTACGACAAACCTAATGATACCTCAGGCGTTGAAAAACTATAAAGGGTGTAGAGCGTGACAAAGAATTCGATAGGTACACATCATACATACATACAAGCGACAAACATTTTTTTGCTTTGGCAGTCAGGGCAATAAATAGCAAATGATCTGTAGCTAATAAAAATGCATTTCTGAAGAGTGCATTGCCTCTAAATTAATCAAACGAATTAAGAATGACACGACCACGTGTCTATATGTCACGAACGTGGACTCAAAAGTCCGTGGCGGTGACAGATTTTTGAGGCCACGGTCGTGATAATTTGGAACATGTTCGATATTACATAAACATTTCCTTTGATTTTGCAAATGTTAAATAATTAGCTTAATCTGCAATGTATGAGGGATATCTTATGTTACAAACAATAACGTGAAACTGCAACTTACTTTTAAAACTCTAACATGCTGCCCTCCTAAGCTAAAAGGCAGTTTTTCGACATTTTGCCAAAATTGACTTTTTGTGATATTCGTAATGTAGAAATCGAGATGCATCGACCACTTTGGCCCGTTTTCCGATAAGTGGCTTAGTTTTCGAGAAAAATATCGTAAAAAGACCGTATTTGCACTAATTTTCTAAGCGTTCCTAGTCTAAAAAGCGACTATTTGACAAAGCCAGGCTAAAACAACGTATATGCAGCTATACGTTTTTTTACGCTCTGGTTTGCGTAAAATCTTATCCACCATGTCTAGCCTAAAATAACGTATAAGCCAAAAACTAGGCTAAAAATACGTAAAAGACGCTATACGCGCTTTAAGATTAGGATCTTTAGCAAAATTTTAGATCTGATACTAGTCTAAAAAATCGTATAGTATATTTTTTTGTTTAAATGTCTCATACGTCATTTAAGCCTAGTATCACTTAACTTTTTTACGTCACCATAATAGTCTTTAGAAACGTATAAATGTTATACGTTCTTCTTATTTTGTATGGACGTCGTATTAAACGCAGACAAACTTTTATAATGGTTGAAAGTGCGTCTAACTAGTCTATAACGCAGTATATGCTCCAACCTTCGTCATGCTCCCCGCGCGCCGAAAGACACCCTTATGCTAAGTAAAAGCCGTCAGCCGCAAGCGCAGGCTTGTGGCTGCCGGTATGCGAGCGGAGGTGGCATTTTGCGCGCGAAATATTGACCGAACGCCAAAGTAAGAAAAATACTTTATTATTGCATTACCATCATATGTTATCAATAATATGTAGTGTTTACAATCAGTACCTTCGAGTATTATCATTTTTATCAAGGTATATACTTTAAAATTGCCTCGCAAATACTTACGCTCGACAGCAAATACGTCTTTCTAGCGTAGTTTGTGATGATGAAATTGTTCATACGTACTTTTCTACAGCAAACGTTGTATAAGTTTTATTTTTTCATTCGACGGTTTGACTGCTTTTATTTAAATAAAATCAAATTTATATTAGAGCTAATTGTATCGGGTTTAATTCCCTATGAGCCAAGTAGGTATTTGACATTACGAAGAGTTTAAATCTAAAATTGAAGAATGTTTTAAAGGGAAATTTAATGAGAATTCTTATGGACGGAATAACATTTTCCGCCTAAGTATTTAGATAACCAGGACAAAGGACCATGGGCATCTTTGTATGGAACCTGGGTCCATCCAAAAACCAATTGAGAGTTATATATATATTAGGCCATTAAATACCTAAGTGGGTTTTATAAAAAAACAATATGTATCTTACGAGTAAAATAAGTTGGTATGTTTGTGTATTAGGTAATAGTTGTATGTTAAAATAGTAAAAGCTATGAGTTTGTAATCTAATAGAAAAATAATTTTATTAAAATTTGAATCTGATTTTTAATTAGGTACAACCGCTAAAATGCGTTTTAGAATTAAATAAATGACAGAGTATGTGCAGGAATTAATACGAGTTTAATTTTATTGCTAATGTAGACTACACAACTCGCTAACGTCTTACCGTCGCTAACTCTCGATGATTCGATGCCTATTGATAACGAACTAAAATAACTATTAGAGATGCCACGAATTCGGTAAAACATTATGTATTATTGTGAGTTACGTGTATGCGAAAACTGGTCACCTACAAAGATAGATGGTTGCTAAGATTTAAGTCAGCAGCAAGCTGGGATCTCCATACAAACGTAGTTACGCTCTCATTTTAAAACGATTAGGTAGATTGCTCTAAAACTTTGTACTCACTAAAGGATAAGGTATATCTATGCCTGTAATTAATGTGTAGCTTCAGATACCATAATAAAAAAAATACAGCGAATATAAGTTTTTCATACACAACTTATTTTTCCTCTATTTCATTAGTTTTGTTGGAATATAAACTAATTTGGTAGGTACTAGTATAGATATACCTTATGTTATTGTATGTGCAATTTATTACAATCCAACACGTTGTTTTAAAATGAATACGAATCTCCGTTTTTATGGGATGTAATCATTCGGCTGAGCTTATTGCGGACTCTTTTAAGTTGCGTTGCTCATGCTCATTAGAAGTACATGTAATGTCATTAGTAGAGTCGAGTAAATCTAGCCTATGATACAAATAAAATCAGAAAGACTGTACACATTCAAAATTTGTACATATTATGGGGTTATTCCCACCAGTTAGGTATCTACCACCAAGTTGTTACCAGTGGTAACTACTGGGAATTTATTTCCCACCTTTCTTCCCAGTAGCTACCACCAACTCAGTTTTGTGGTAATTACTGGGAAGTTTTTTTCCAGTAGTTACCACTGGTAAATGGTGGGATTTTTTCCCTAGTAGTTACCACCAACATTTTTGTACAGTACAATTTAAATGTCTTTTATTATATGAACAAAAAACACTATACTACTAAGCTTTTATTAAAAAAACGAGGTCCAGCGATTACTTTTTCCATTATAATCTTAATTACCATACAAAATTAACATATAAATCGGGTTATTCCCACTAGTTACCATCAAGTTGTTATAGTTAAATAGTAATAAAAACAGTATAAGTAGAATACTATAAAAATAGAGGCTTTATTGAACCCTAACAAAATTGTAGTAACTACTGGGGAAAAAATCCCACCTTTTACCAGTGGTAACTACTGGGAAACAAATCCCATTAGTTACCACTGGTAACAACTTGATGGTAACTAGTGGGAATAACCCAATTTATGTGTTAATTTTGTATGGTAATTAAGATTATAATCCAAAAAGTAATCGCTGGATCTCGTTTTTTTAATAATAGCCTAGTAGTATGGCGTTTTTTGTTCGTATATAAATAAACATTTAAACTACGTGTCTATTTTTTATTCCCATTTCTTCCATAAATACTAATCTATAAAACCGTATATTCGGTGTTTTTGGTGGTATACGTTTTTTTACACTAGCACGCTAGTCGAAAATCTGGACAAAATCTTAATTTTTCCTAGTATACTAACCAAAAAGGCCGAATAGCTGCTATAAGGTCTTTTAACTTAGGATTTCAAGTGGGAATTATTCATTGTTACTAAGCAAAAAGGCAGCATGTGACATATACGGCGTTTTTACCTAGTTTCTACTCCGTAACTAAGTTAGAACGCCGCATAACGCATGTTTACCGCCTTCTTGACTAGTACGACCTACACATTTTTAAGCTTAATACTAATCTAAAGTGTTTTTTATAAAATTAAAAAAAACTGAGCTGTTTAGAAACATACTATAAATACCTAAAATAAGTACATATATATACGTACCACATACAAAAAGAAAAAATGGAAAAAGTTTTTCCGTTTCGTAGAAATTCAAGAAAGATGTTTGGGTTGGTTTTTTGCGATTATCTCGAAACTAGCTTATGTCGAAAAACTGCCTTTTAGACTAGGACGGCAGCATGGCGGTGACGCGTTAAGGTTGAGGTACGGAACCCTAAAAATGCACGAAAATGAGGTAACAATGGCTTATATGTTGACTTTTAAGGCTATAAATTTCATTCAAAATACCTGAGATCCAAAAAAATATAAAGTTGTCCAGTCTTTGATTGTCTAATGCAGTATTCGAACTATAATGTACCCATGTATGGCAATTGATACCACCAAAGCGGTAAGTGGTAACTAACAACTGGGATTTCTTATTCTCAGTTGTTACTGTGTTGTATGGGAGAGTGTAAGATAGATCTCCAATTAAATACGTAAGTTTGTTATAATTCTCGAGATCAAGTAAGTATTTATTAAGCTGTTCGCTCGTGGGCTTGTTGGTAAAGAAGTTGCAAGGTCATTTTATAGTGGAAGGTAAAGTTGGTCAAGCAGATCTTGTCAGTAGAAAAAGGCGGCAAATTTGAAAAATGTAGGTGCGAAGGGATATCGTCTCATAGAAAATTTGAATTTCGCGTCTTTTTCTACTGACAAGATTTGCTTGACCATCTATATAATAGTTACTTAGTTGGTATTTGGGATTAAAACTACTTCGTTTATAAATATTTTTACTTAAGGCCCCGTAGGTTCGAGTTCTTCTCTCACTCTCACTGAGCGTAAGCGAATGATGAATGTGCGTGCTTAAATGCCTGCCTCAGTTAAACGATAAACCTGTAAATAAAACTTATTTGAGCCGCTGAACTATTAAATATTATATCCATTATATCTACTTAATTACTAATGAATAACCAAGCATGTTCCTGTGTACCTATGTAGTTTTCCTGAAAAAGCAGCACTTCTGCAGGTGTCAAGAAGAGCTCTTCGTGTGTGTAGTTTAAATATACTGATTATAAGGAACTAAATAATAGGTAGGTACTAGGGCTCGCGGTCGAGTCCGTGTTTCGTTTACACGTTTCGAATACCCGTTTCCGAATAACACGTACACGGTTTTCTGGCCCGTTCCGCACGTGTAATTAAGAAACGTGTAATTAAGATCCGTCTCCACGGATAAACGGGTATTCGAAGAAACGGATCTTATTTACCCGTGGCTCCGGACACGTCCTTGACGAGTAGCGAAGGAACGAACCGGCGCGGCGTACTTAAGAGTCAGATTAGTAGACAAAAGATTCATGACGAGTTTCCGTCATATTTAACCTTATTCCGTGGTTCATAGAGTCGAAATTCAATAAACGGTTTACAGAACCCTTTTTGACCAGGTAGTTTTTGCTTGCAATGTTGCAAATACGAGTAGAAAATTAGAAATACAATAGGTATACCTATGCTAGTTATCAAAATAGTATTTTATATAAGACTTCAAATACTAATACTTTATGGTTTATTAATATAACTTGATAGCAATAAATTTAAAGTGCTTAAAAAAATAAAAGCAATAAAGAGTATAAAGACTTTACGTTAAAATCTGGCCATGCATGATCTGGTAGGTGGTGGTAGGTAAGTATACAATATTCTTACCAATTGCATATTTTTAAACAGTTCTTATATTTTTAATAATTTGTATTATGTATATTGTATGTGTGAGTTTTTACGAATATATTCTGTCAATAAGAAATGTATATTTTTAATCTTATTATTTTTTAAGTTACGTAAGCCAGACATCTTAGTATTATTATAGTAAACCACGTAAAAATTAATAAATACAGTGTAAACTCTATATAACGACACTGAAGGGACTGCGGATTTTTCGACGTTAAGTATAGAGAATGGTTGTTAAATGGAGTGAAATAAAAAGGTCATCTTACTATTCTAAATATTCTAATGTATCTGTTTATAATATACTTAGGACACATTTTGCACAAGAAGAACATTCATTTCATACAAATAACAACGCCTATTAATTTATAACGTGTAACATCTTGTCAAAAGTCTAGTGCCCGAGGTAAACATGTGCAAGTTGATCATACAAAAACAAAAGACAAATTTTCTTAGAATCTCCGGTAAGTCAGTCGAAGTAAACACGTGCTAGATAATAAAACAAAAAAAACAGCAAACAAAAAAACGTACACAGCTGCAGTTTATATCAATTTCGGCAACTTAGAAAGTATTTCTTAATGATGTATTATGCCGCATTGTTGTCGTTAAATAGAGTGAGCGTGACGCTATATAGAGTGTATTACTGTATAGAAAACAAGGTAAACCAACCAAAATCAAGCAATTTCGACATTTTAAGGACTTTGTCGTTAAATCGAGTGACGTTATAAAGAGTTTACACTGTAATCATGTGTATCTGCCAGTAAGTAATGTATTTACAACTTTTAATATAATTTCATATATAGATAGACTAATTCGCATGACTGAACATAGAGAGACATATAGACATATGGTCGCCGACCTCCTGGACGGAGATGGCACTTGAAGAAGAAGACGAAGAATATAATTTAGTATGAATTTATGAAAAGTAAGACTTTTCTTAAATTCATTATCTTATTATCATATAAAATGAACTTTAAGACTGTACTAATAAATATTATTTACAATTTTAGCAACAAAACAACAAAACGATTTTAAATTAAAGTAACTTGGAAAGACTGTATTTTACGAATTGGCCGACTAAGTGGCGAACTGGAGTCATACCTACTTACCTAAACACAATATCTTAAAAGTCATATTTATTTCGTGTTCATTTGCTTCGATACATTTGCTTCTTTAATTTTAGCCGCTGCATTTGTTACAATTTCATATATGTGTAGAAAGGTGGTACGGGCATGTGATGCGGAGGGATGAAAGTCATGTGACGAAAAAGGTATTACGAATGAATGTGGAGGGAAGTAATGGGAGAGGAAGACCGAGAAAAGGGTGGATGGACTGTGTGAGAGATGATATGAAGCGAACGCAAGTGAATGATGAGATGACGGGCGAGAGAGAGGTATGGAAGAAAAAGACATGCTGCGCCGACCCCAAATGAATGGGATAAGGGCAAGCGAATGATGATATGTGTAGAAAGGTTCTCCTTATTACACCGACATAAAGCTTATAATTAGCTATGGCAGTTCTGATAATGGTTTGGGACTCTACTTGTTTTCGGCGGTATCAGACAAAAGGGTATTGGAAAACAACACGTTCTAAAGTTCTAATGAATGGAACACCACCGGCCGGCATTTATTACCTGAGCACTAGTGTGAAAGTGACCCCAGTCAACATGAATGATTACCAATTTTGAGATCTATCTTAATGTATTTAGCAATATAATTGCAAGGTAACCAAGGTAGCATAGGTTTTTAAGGTTCTCGCGTGAAATCCTGCGTTTCAAATGCCGCTGTACTTTTTTTGCTTCGTTGGTAGATTGGTTAACAGTTAGGTAATTGATAAAAATAACAAATAACCACAAAGTAGTAGTAGGTAGTATCTGTCTGCATACCTATTCTTCGCGAAACTATATAACTTACACCATTATATATAAAATGGGTTTCTTTGATTGAAATGTAATATGTAATGAAATTAACTTAAAAGCAATAATAGTAAAAAAATTGGCCAAGTGCGTGTCCGACTCGCACACAAAGGGTTCCGTACCATTATCTATAAAAACGGTCACCCATTCAAGTACTTAAGTCCCAGAGCCCCACATAAGTCTTTATTTTATTCTGTTTTTAGTATTTGTTGTTATAGCGGCAACGGAAATACATCATCTGTGAAAATTTCAGCTGTCTAGCTATCACAGATCACGAGATACAGCCTGGTGACAGACGGACGGACGGACGGACGGACAGCGGAGTCTTAGTAATAGGGTCCCGTTTTACCCTTTGGGTACGGAACCCTAATTAAGGTTCTAAACTAGGGACGAGTAAGTTCAAAATTAAAAATAGTAGACTATATAGAATAGGGACACCTACTTCCATTCATATACAGAGTCATTTTCGGACCGTTAGCCACATTGTGCGAGGTGATTAGGTAGGTCATACTGAACAACTTTTTCTATGGGACCAACCTCGAAATCCCAAAAAACATTTGGCCTTCCCATAGAAAACGTCGACATCCACTCGACCAAAATGTATGTAACGGCCAAAAAAAATTTTGTGATTTCGGAGTTGGTCCCATACAAAAAGTTGTTCAGTATGGCCTACCTAATCACCTCGCACAATATGGCATACGGTCCAAAAATGACCCTGTATTGTATAGTTGGTTAAATATGTTATATTAACACATGTGTTAAAACTGTTATAAATAATTAAAAAAAAAATTCGTACGCTAAACGATTTCATCTGAAGTCAACATTCAATACTAGACCTTGCATACCCAGAGCTAGAGCATTGATTAGCTCAAACTGTTTCGGATCCGTTCCGGCCGGTCTTAAGTACCCGTGTAAACGGAGATACGTATCTGAGAAACGTTTCTTGGGAACGGTTCTTGGATACGTATCCGGATCTCGGCGGTTCCGTGTAAACCGTGTTCTTAGCACCGCCGGTCTTAAGAACACGGGTATTCGTTTCGGCGTGTAACACGGATACCGGGAGCCCTAGTAGGTACTCGTCACTCGTATGGATATAGGGAGATTCTAGTTATTATATTATGTACCTATACTATTTTTCTAGTTATTATTGTCTGGAAAAGTATTTATATATTCTGTTCTGTTAGTTAATTTGTCCCTGGTACACCGCGATACAGGCGAAGCCTAAAACCTGCCTGTGCCACATTCGGAAAAAAAGTTTTACTGTTACTTCTACCTACGTGCTTCAAGTAGGCAATGCAAATATTACTTAAAGCTTTACTTATACTTTACTTATATGGATTGATTTATATCGGGCGTTACTCTTAAATATAAAGTTTAAATAACAAAATATCTAGAATGCATGGATTCAGAATTGCTTAAGTCAAATAATATAGGTACATAGGTAACTAATTTTTATAAATCTCTTTTGCGAAATTAACCCTAAATAACATGACTTTATGTGACACAAAAACCTCATCTCTCTCTAAATATTTTGGCGTTACTAATTTACTATTAGTAGTAGTATTAGTGGTAGGTAAGGTGTATGGTAGTCGTAGTGTGTCTATATAGAATATAGAATAGAAGCGACGATGAAAACATAAGTGGAACTATTAAGTGTAAGTGAGGCCGTGAATCGCAGCGCCGAGCGGCGCCCGCGCCGCCGCCGGCCGCGCTCGCTGGCACGATGACCTACACCGGTTTCGCTTTCGTTCGAAGGTCACTCTGAATCACGGTCGAGCCATATAAGACTGACGCAAACGCCTTCCGATATCAATACCTGAATATATTTTTTAGATATTTCACCCTTTGAATTCAAAATAACGACATGACTCTCAACGTGACCGATTGTTACACGATTCTTCATGAAAAGTCATCTCGTTTGCGAAACAAGAAACCATGTTATAGTGGTTCCATCAAAATATAAGTTATCGTTTAAAATTAGGTACATACTGTATATGGGTAGGTAGTAGGGTTAACTATTTATAGTATTTATTTTTATTAGATTACCCAGTTTACGATGATAAGAAATTGATCTCATTGATAGGGTTCATTCCTACGAAAATTAGTTTTCTTGACTTATGCCTTCACAAAAACCTAAAAACACCTTTAATTTTATTATGAGTAAGTATTATAGATAAGTACGAGGGTAAGCACAAAAAAGATCATAATGAATCTACCCTCCATTCTAGATGACGAACTTACTCAAATTATAATGATACAATTTTAAATCTTGCCATATACAACAGTGCATACCAAGTCAACCCAATGAAATTGGTGCCATGATGAAATTATATAGTGGCAACAAAAATATTCAACTATATACTAAAGTATTTATACCTATGCTGATCGTTGTTTGTATGATTTATATACAGAAAAATGCTCTTCGACTTATACACACATTTTGTAACTACCAACTTAAACTTTATTCCACAATAAAAGTAGGCATGTACCTAAACTAAAGTACTAAATTAATACATACTTAATTTAACTTATTTGCTCGTAAGTTCATCGTGATATTCCTTATTTTCTGTCTTCTATTAAATAATTTGATGGGTTTTACAGTTTACTTATATAGAAATACCTAAACAAATATTATATTTAAAACACATAACATATTTTACTGCAAAATTATTGAAACCGGCACAAGGCCTTGCCGGCATAAGTAGACTGTAAAACCCATCAAATTATTTAATAGAAGACAGAAAATAGGGAATATCACGATGAACTTACGAATAATATTTCATCGTCGTGAAACAGATTTTGAACTCATATCGCCGCGGTGCGAGATTCGTATCGTCGAGAAGATAACTCCTAGTAATTTATTTGGAATTCAATTAGTTTCCGGTCTCACACGGCTTTAGTTGTTGATAACATAAATTACACCGACTGAGTCGGCCCGAGGCTTTGATGCGGTCGAGTGTTCTTGAAATTTCGTTCTCGAATCTAATACCAATATCGTAATTCTGAGACCTGCCTATAAAAACTGGCTGACGTTAAAATTAAACTACGACGACTGTACCCACGCCAATACCCGAGGAATATTATTAAAATCAGTGATTTAATATTCGTGAATTAGTTACTTACACTTGAATTATTAGGAAATTATTAAATGTAGTCGCGAGGCTTTATAATGATGTTAAGAAGTGATGTAATTCAAAAATCGCTGAAATATAGTGAAATTGGAAAAGTTTTTACTGTTGGTACCAACACAAAGATTGGCTTTAAGTTGACAGTAAAATAATAATAGTGATTTTCACCACAGCAGCTCGCAAAAGGCTCTCTTGATTGTTAAAAAACTGATGAGAAAGTTGCATTTTATTCACAAGAGTACCAAGTAATTGGATGCAAATTTTGAGTTGTATGTTGTATCCTTATGTTGGCTGGTAAAATTGACTCTTAAATGATGGTTTTGACGTTAGTTAAGTTAGTATATAATAAAGTTAGTATTTTCCCCGCGTTCGTGTGGTGAAAAATTGATTATGTTAATGTTTCACTCGGTGGCAAAATTTGTTTAACCCTCGTGCCATATAATCTTCGCAACGCCTAATATTTCACTTTGCGAATCACTCGCTACGGTCTTAGTTCAATTTTAGAACCTTTCCCTGGGTTATCAATATTAGCACGAGCCGTTAAACAACAGTTATGCCCCCTTGTAAAACAGCTATTATGCAACAAGACAGCAAAATTAGCGCCTATTTTGAGTCCCAAGCATCCGAAAGATTCTAGAATTTTGAGTGTACTTTAAGGTACGAGTTGCAAAAATTCACAGATTTCGTGCCTCACACGACTATCGAGCACATTGGAAATGAATCTACGGAATTCGAAAAAATATTGTCGCTGAGCGACGAGAAAGTCTGGATAAGGAAAAAGTTACAAAATAAAACTACAACGTTGAATGATAATTATTTTATTCTTAGACTAACACAAGTATCCTGGACATAACGCATGTGAACAAACAAATTGCAAAATTTCCACACGCGTATCCAAGTTTGAATAATTGTCGCCGTGGCGCATAAGTATAGGTACATATTTCATTTTTCGATTAATAAGCAGGATATATTAATGTTCAATTCAAAGTACAAGAAAATTATTACACGGCAAATCCGTAGTCAACTCGAGAAGTTGTGATCGGCAGCGGCCCATTTGCTGCAAGATATGAAATTTTCTTGACAGCAGTTTGACGCGACGAGAGATGACCATAACAGGCGTTTGTCTATGTTGCACCAAACCCTGAGTTCCAATAGGTACTACCAGGGTTCAGCATCAGCTATCTTGGGTAATGCTCTACCATGTGCTCATCATGACGAATCGGGTGTCCAAAACAGCGTGTGCCTATGTTGCACTAAACCTGAGTTCCGCTAGGTACAACCAGGGTTCAGCATCAGCTCTATCTTGGGTACTACTGTCCTAAGTGCTCATCAAGACGAGTCGGATGACCAAAACAGCGTGTGCCTATGTTGCAACAAACCTGAGTTCCTTTAGGTACAGCCAGGGTTCAGCATCAGCTCTATCTTGGGTACTACTCTCCTAAGTGCTCATCGAGACGAGTCCGATGACCAAAACAGCGTGTGCTTATGTTGTATTAAACCCGAGCTCCACTAGGTACTGTCAGGGTTCAGCATCAGCTATCTGCTAGCAGCCGCCAGCAACATGCTGAGGTGAGACCATTTCGTGGCACTTTTTCTTTTTTATGTTTCTCTATATAAGTTTTAATTTTGTGTCTCTCCCTCTCCCTCTCCCTCTCCCTCTCCCTCTCCCTCTCCCTCTCCCTCTCCCTCTCCCTCTCCCTCTCCCTCTCCCTCTCCCTCTCCCTCTCCCTCTCCCTCTCCCTCTCCCTCTCCCTCTCCCTCTCCCTCTCCCTCTCTCCCTCTCCCTCTCCCTCTCCCTCTCCCTCTCCCTCTCCCTCTCCCTCTCCCTCCCTCTCCCTCTCCCTCTCCCTCTCCCTCTCCCTCTCCCTCTCCCTCTCCCTCTCCCTCTCCCTCTCCCTCTCCTCTCCCCTCTCCTCTCCCTCTCCCTCTCCCTCTCCCTCTCCCTCTCCCTCTCCCTCTCCCTCTCCCTCTCCCTCTCCCTCTCCCTCTCCCTCTCCCTCTCCCCTCTCCCTCTCCCCTCTCCCTCTCCCTCTCCCTCTCCCTCTCCCTCTCCCTTCTCCCTCTCCCTCTCCCTCTCCCTCTCCCTCTCCCTCTCCCTCTCCCTCTCCCTCTCCCTCTCCCTCTCCCTCTCCCTCTCCCTCTCCCTCTCCCTCTCCTCTCCCTCTCCCTCTCCCTCTCCCTCTCCTCCCCTCCCTCTCCCTCTCCCTCTCCCTCTCCCTCTCCTCTCCCTCTCCCTCTCTCCCCTCTCCCTCTCCCTCTCCCTCTCCCTCTCCCTCTCCCTCTCCCTCTCCCTCTCCCTCTCCCTCTCCCTCTCCCTCTCCCTCTCCCTCTCCCTCTCCCTCTCCCTCTCCTCTCCCTCTCCCTCTCCCTCTCCCTCTCCCTCTCCCTCTCCCTCTCCCTCTCCCTCTCCCTCTCCCTCTCCCTCTCCCTCTCCTCTCCCTCTCCCTCTCCCTCTCCCTCTCCCTCTCCCTCTCCCTCTCCCTCTCCCTCTCCCTCTCCCTCTCCCTCTCCCTCTCCCTCTCCCTCTCCCTCTCCCTCTCCCTCTCCCTCTCCCCTCTCCCTCTCCCTCTCCCTCTCCCTCTCCCTCTCCCTCTCCCTCTCCCTCTCCCTCTCCCTCTCCCTCTCCCTCTCCCTCTCCCTCTCCCTCTCCCTCTCCCTCTCCCTCTCCCTCTCCCTCTCCCTCTCCCTCTCCCTCTCCCTCTCCCTCTCCCTCTCCCTCTCCTCTCCCTCTCCCTCTCCCTCTCCCTCTCCCTCTCCCTCTCCTCTCCCTCTCCCTCTCCCTCTCCCTCTCCCTCTCCCTCTCCCTCTCCCTCTCCCTCTCCCTCTCCCTCTCCCTCTCCCTCTCCCTCTCCCTCTCCCTCTCCCTCTCCCCTCTCCCTCTCCCTCTCCCTCTCCCTCTCCCTCTCCCTCTCCCTCTCCCTCTCCCTCTCCCTCTCCCTCTCCCTCTCCCTCTCCCTCTCCCTCTCCCTCTCCCTCTCCCTCTCCCTCTCCCTCTCCCTCTCCCTCTCCCTCTCCCTCTCCCTCTCCCTCTCCCTCTCCCTCTCCCTCTCCCTCTCCCTCTCCCTCTCCCTCTCCCTCTCCCTCTCCCTCTCCCTCTCCCTCTCCCTCTCCCTCTCCCTCTCCCTCTCCCTCTCCCTCTCCCTCTCCCTCTCCCTCTCCCTCTCCCTCTCCCTCTCCCTCTCCCTCTCCCTCTCCCTCTGCCTCTGCCTCTGCCTCTGCCTCTGCCTCTGCCTCTGCCTCTATCTCCATTTCTATCTCTATTTCTATTTCCACCACCACAAGAATGCATAGATTGTCGAATAGTGCGTTATCTACGCCCGTCTCAAACAGGATAGATAGAGTTAGACCAAGAAAAATCTGCAGCGATTTTGAAAGCCCACGCAGTGCAAGTGTTATTCTGCCGTCATAATCCCGATAATTCACAACAAACACCGATAACCTTCGAGCAACACGGAAGGGAGGCGGCATTCGCACTATTTCCCCTCTGCCGAGGTACAAGATTAGCGCGTCAATCTAATCTAGCGCGGGTAATAAAACTAGTTGCACTTGGATTTTTCACTAGACCGAGTCCAGACGCGCGCGTGAACACTGCTGCACAAAAATGCCTGTTTGCTCGGTTTTTTGTTATAAAAAGAGGTCGGATACATCAAATTTACAAAAAGAAAGTGTTACATTTCACATGTAATCTTTTTTTTTACATATCATACGTTTAATTACATTCAAACACAATTATTATATTTTAGTCTCATGTAATTGTTGGATTTATCGATTTTGCTCGCTCAGTACAAATTGCGGATCGGTCGAGCGACAAATCCGACTTCTTATCTCTCAGAATACAATAACATACTTCAACGAAAATGTGTCAGTGTGCGTGGTGTGACACTTGTCACTCGTCCGTACACAAAAAGAGATCGAGGTTTGCAAGATTTGTCTTTGACGTGTGTCATTTTCTATGTATTTGTGTCGTCATTACAGATTGGATTTTGTATGCAAGTGTGTGAGAAGTGCGACTGTGTGCACCTTTCCCCCCGCGAAAAATGGCAGAAAGATTTGTACGGTGAGATATCGCTTGGGCCCCTCCCTTCCGATGTGTCGGAAGCCGGTGTTGCTCGAAGCCGATAACGAACTCTGCGAAACATGAAGTCATAAATGTCCTGTGAAAAATGTCGTTCTGACTTTTTGACTATTTTAAGGTTAGGCTACAGGGCAAACCCTTAACC